>NW_026062272.1:200000-207500 GCF_023897955.1 Schistocerca gregaria
AACTCAATTTGTCCCTTAACCTAACTCAATTTGTCCCTTAACCTAACCCACGTTGTCCCTTAACCTAACTCAATTTGTCCCTTAACCTAACTCAATTTGTCCCTTAACCTAACTCAATTTGTCCCTTAACCTAACTCAATTTGTCCCTTAACCTAACTCAATTTGTCCCTTAACCTAACCCACGTTGTCCCTTAACCTAACCCACGTTGTCCCTTAACCTAACCCACGTTGTCCCTTAACCTAACCCACGTTGTCCCTTAACCTAACCCACGTTGTCCCTTAACCTAACCCACGTTGTCCCTTAACCTAACCCACGTTGTCCCTTAACCTAACCCACGTTGTCCCTTAACCTAACCCACGTTGTCCCTTAACCTAACCCACGTTGTCCCTTAACCTAACCCACGTTGTCCCTTAACCTAACCCACGTTGTCCCTTAACCTAACCCACGTTGTCCCTTAACCTAACCCACGTTGTCCCTTAACCTAACCCACGTTGTCCCTTAACCTAACCCACGTTGTCCCTTAACCTAACCCACGTTGTCCCTTAACCTAACCCACGTTGTCCCTTTGCCTAACATAGTTCACTGCTCGGAATCTCTGGTGTCGTTGTTATCCTCATGTAGATGTCTTGCGAGTGTTGCTTACTTTCCACATATTCCCGCTATCCACTGTCAATTGTACTGCAATAGGACTATATCGCCCCCCCCCCTCTGCCCCTCTCTTTGTGTCTCCGTCCTCTCAAGCTGGTCGGTCTGGCGTTTGAGTGTTAAATGAGCCTCGCAGCTGTTCAGTTGCGTTCAGATGTCGACGCCCTCAGTGTACGTCGTGGTATGGTCTGTGTCCATTGTCCGCTGATGTCGTACGCGTAACCCACACGCTGTACCGATCATCGGTAGTTACGTACAGAGTGAAGTAGTGTGATACGTGTGACCGTACGCTGGCTGTGCCCAACGGTGTCGAATCTCAATTTCCATATGTTGTGCTCGATGCTACTTGTCTCGTCTCCCAATAACAGCTAGGTTGCACTGTGGTACGCCGTAGAGGCGTGTGGGAGGAACGTACGAACGCATTGTATGTCACCCTGGGTCGCTGGGGGTGGTGGTGCGGTGAGTCAGGTCAGGTCAGCGTGAGCCGTGTGATGTAGTGACGCGTGTATTCCGACTTTGTCGTATTGCCTCACACAAAGTGCTACCCTGGTGGACCGCGTTCCATATCTGGGACATGCCGCAGATGCCGGTTGACAGTGGATCGCGGAAGGGACATCGCATACGTGCGCGGGCCACCTTCCACGTGTTCTCTTCTGCACATGTCGCAGTGTGTATGTGGTCTGATGTAGCGTGTCGTGACACATGACATCCTGGCATGCAAGAATTGTTGAATTCGCAAATGTAGGTGGACATCTACGTTTACTGCCCAAGATACGCAAATGAACTGGAAATCCGTTGTTGAGCGGTTGTTCACGCTGGAGGTGAATCTGTGATGGCGACGATCGGTACAGCTATTAACCGGTTGTTTCAGCGGTACCCGCCACATCCACACACGTGACTAGGCCCATGTGGGTATGAAGCGATACGCGGCGGTGGCTTGGTGGGACTGTTCCCGGCCGGTGAAGGGGGGCCGCCCGGCGTGTTGGCCGCGCGCTGCGTGGGCGCACGCGCAACAGGCGGCTGGTGGGGGGCGCCGAGTGGCAGGAGCGCCAGCCGACGGGCTCGGCAGGCGGCGCAGCTACGCTGCAGCGCACCCTGCACGCGGCGCCTGGCGGCCAAAGTTGGTTCAGCCGAGCCCGGTGCGAAGCGCGGTGGACATCTGCAGTGTGCTGGTCTGATTGAGGACTGTGTGCGTTGAGGATGCGCCGCCGCCTGGCACTCGGCGCCGCGACGCCGTCTGCTGCTCGGTCGCCCCAGCGGTTCTCGCAGGTGGTTTGTATCGCAGTTGTGCGGACGTGTTGGCGCGTGCGCTGTGCTGGGAGAGTTCGCTTCTGCACCCAAGTGGGGCTTTGCCCTTGTGTGGCGCTGGCGTTGGAGCTGCCGGTCACCATAGGTGGCGCGTGTTGTCTCCCGCCGGCAATGCCACGACAGCACGCTCCCGGGCCTCTGTCGGCAGCGGCAAGCTCAGTTGGGAGCAAGGGTGTTCGCACTAAAACCGTCTACTCGCCTAACTCCGGGCGATTGCGCCTCTCTCGAAACCGACCAAGTACCTAGGACGGCGCTGCGCGCCGCCGGGACCTGAGAGGGTTTCGAGGTGTATCGTGCAGGAGAGCTCGGCCTCCTCCTGTTTGCAGAATAATTGAGCGGACGCTTGCGTGTTCGCGCGGGCCCCCGGGACACACTCCCGGGCGGCCGGCTGCTCAGCTCTAGTTGACGCAGCTCCCTGGTTGATCCTGCCAGTAGTCATATGCTTGTCTCAAAGATTAAGCCATGCATGTCTCAGTACAAGCCGCATTAAGGTGAAACCGCGAATGGCTCATTAAATCAGTTATGGTTCCTTAGATCGTACCCACGTTACTTGGATAACTGTGGTAATTCTAGAGCTAATACATGCAAACAGAGTCCCGACCAGAGATGGAAGGGACGCTTTTATTAGATCAAAACCAATCGGATTGGCTTGTCTGGTCCGTTTGCCTTGGTGACTCTGAATAACTTTGGGCTGATCGCACGGTCCTCGTACCGGCGACGCATCTTTCAAATGTCTGCCTTATCAACTGTCGATGGTAGGTTCTGCGCCTACCATGGTTGTAACGGGTAACGGGGAATCAGGGTTCGATTCCGGAGAGGGAGCCTGAGAAACGGCTACCACATCCAAGGAAGGCAGCAGGCGCGCAAATTACCCACTCCCGGCACGGGGAGGTAGTGACGAAAAATAACGATACGGGACTCATCCGAGGCCCCGTAATCGGAATGAGTACACTTTAAATCCTTTAACGAGTATCTATTGGAGGGCAAGTCTGGTGCCAGCAGCCGCGGTAATTCCAGCTCCAATAGCGTATATTAAAGTTGTTGCGGTTAAAAAGCTCGTAGTTGGATTTGTGTCCCACGCTGTTGGTTCACCGCCCGTCGGTGTTTAACTGGCATGTATCGTGGGACGTCCTGCCGGTGGGGCGAGCCGAAGGGGTGCTTTCGCGTCCCGACGCGGACCCCGTTTAAATCCTACCAGGGTGCTCTTTGTTGAGTGTCTCGGTGGGCCGGCACGTTTACTTTGAACAAATTAGAGTGCTTAAAGCAGGCAAGCCCGCCTGAATACTGTGTGCATGGAATAATGGAATAGGACCTCGGTTCTATTTTGTTGGTTTTCGGAACCCGAGGTAATGATTAATAGGGACAGGCGGGGGCATTCGTATTGCGACGTTAGAGGTGAAATTCTTGGATCGTCGCAAGACGAACAGAAGCGAAAGCATTTGCCAAGTATGTTTTCATTAATCAAGAACGAAAGTTAGAGGTTCGAAGGCGATCAGATACCGCCCTAGTTCTAACCATAAACGATGCCAGCCAGCGATCCGCCGCAGTTCCTCCGATGACTCGGCGGGCAGCCTCCGGGAAACCAAAGCTTTTGGGTTCCGGGGGAAGTATGGTTGCAAAGCTGAAACTTAAAGGAATTGACGGAAGGGCACCACCAGGAGTGGAGCCTGCGGCTTAATTTGACTCAACACGGGAAACCTCACCAGGCCCGGACACCGGAAGGATTGACAGATTGATAGCTCTTTCTTGATTCGGTGGGTGGTGGTGCATGGCCGTTCTTAGTTGGTGGAGCGATTTGTCTGGTTAATTCCGATAACGAACGAGACTCTAGCCTGCTAACTAGTCGCGTGACATCCTTCGTGCTGTCAGCGATTACTTTTCTTCTTAGAGGGACAGGCGGCTTCTAGCCGCACGAGATTGAGCAATAACAGGTCTGTGATGCCCTTAGATGTTCTGGGCCGCACGCGCGCTACACTGAAGGAATCAGCGTGTCTTCCTAGGCCGAAAGGTCGGGGTAACCCGCTGAACCTCCTTCGTGCTAGGGATTGGGGCTTGCAATTGTTCCCCATGAACGAGGAATTCCCAGTAAGCGCGAGTCATAAGCTCGCGTTGATTACGTCCCTGCCCTTTGTACACACCGCCCGTCGCTACTACCGATTGAATGATTTAGTGAGGTCTTCGGACTGGTACGCGGCATCGACTCTGTCGTTGCCGATGCTACCGGAAAGATGACCAAACTTGATCATTTAGAGGAAGTAAAAGTCGTAACAAGGTTTCCGTAGGTGAACCTGCGGAAGGATCATTACCGACTAGACTGCATGTCTTTCGATGTGCGTGTCGTGTCGTGTCGCGCAACACGCTACCTGTACGGCAGTGGCCGTGCGCCGCGTGCGGAACCACGCGTGCCTCTCAAAACTAGCGGAAGTGTTGTTGTTGTGTGGTACGAGCGCTGAAGCTCTGGAGCGGCTGGCCTGCGGTACCTGGCGCCTGGCGCCGGTTTTGAATGACGTTCGCCCGAGTGCCTGTCCGCTCCGGTGTGGAGCCGTACGACGCCCATCGGCTGTGAGGCCGTTGGACACAAAAAAAAATAGTGGAACAGGGGCCGTCAGACGCCTCAGTCCCGCAAATGCTACTGTCTTGAAAGAGACAGTGGGAGACTGAAAAGGAAAAGATCACCCAGGACGGTGGATCACTCGGCTCGTGGGTCGATGAAGAACGCAGCAAATTGCGCGTCGACATGTGAACTGCAGGACACATGAACATCGACGTTTCGAACGCACATTGCGGTCCATGGATTCCGTTCCCGGGCCACGTCTGGCTGAGGGTCGGCTACGTATACTGAAGCGCGCGGCGTTTGTCCCGCTTCGGAGACGTGGGAGTGTCGTGGTCGCCTGTGTGGCCGGCCGCGTCTCCTTAAACGTGCGATGCGCGCCCGTCGCCTGGCGGTTCGCATACCGGTACTTTCTCGGTAGCGTGCACAGCCGGCTGGCGGTGTGGCGTGCGACACCTCGTACAACGACCTCAGAGCAGGCGAGACTACCCGCTGAATTTAAGCATATTACTAAGCGGAGGAAAAGAAACTAACAAGGATTCCCCCAGTAGCGGCGAGCGAACAGGGAAGAGTCCAGCACCGAACCCCGCAGGCTGCCGCCTGTCGTGGCATGTGGTGTTTGGGAGGGTCCACTACCCCGACGCCTCGCGCCGAGCCCAAGTCCAACTTGAATGAGGCCACGGCCCGTAGAGGGTGCCAGGCCCGTAGCGGCCGGTGCGAGCGTCGGCGGGACCTCTCCTTCGAGTCGGGTTGCTTGAGAGTGCAGCTCCAAGTGGGTGGTAAACTCCATCTGAGACTAAATATGACCACGAGACCGATAGCGAACAAGTACCGTGAGGGAAAGTTGAAAAGAACTTTGAAGAGAGAGTTCAAAAGTACGTGAAACCGTTCTGGGGTAAACGTGAGAAGTCCGAAAGGTCGAACGGGTGAGATTCACGCCCATCCGGCCACTGGCCCCCGCCCTCGGCAGATGGGGCCGGCCGCCCGCGCGGAGCAATCCGCGGCGGGGTCGTGTCCGGTTGCCTTTCCACTCGCCGCGGGGTGGGGCCGTTCCGGTGTGCGGTGGGCCGCACTTCTCCCCTAGTAGGACGTCGCGACCCGCTGGGTGCCGGCCTACGGCCCGGGTGCGCAGCCTGTCCTTCCGCGGGCCTCGGTTCGCGTCTGTTGGGCAGAGCCCCGGTGTCCTGGCTGGCTGCTCGGCGGTATATCTGGAGGAGTCGATTCGCCCCTTTGGGCGCTCGGGCTCCCGGCAAGCGCGCGCGGTTCTTCCCGGATGACGGACCTACCTGGCCCGGCCCCGGACCCGCGCCGCTGTTGGCTCGGGATGCTCTCGGGCGGAATAATCGCTCCCGTCAGCGGCGCTTCAGCTTTGGACAATTTCACGACCCGTCTTGAAACACGGACCAAGGAGTCTAACATGTGCGCGAGTCATTGGGCTGTACGAAACCTAAAGGCGTAATGAAAGTGAAGGTCTCGCCTTGCGCGGGCCGAGGGAGGATGGGGCTTCCCCGCCCTTCACGGGGCGGCGGCCTCCGCACTCCCGGGGCGTCTCGTCCTCATTGCGAGGTGAGGCGCACCTAGAGCGTACACGTTGGGACCCGAAAGATGGTGAACTATGCCTGGCCAGGACGAAGTCAGGGGAAACCCTGATGGAGGTCCGTAGCGATTCTGACGTGCAAATCGATCGTCGGAGCTGGGTATAGGGGCGAAAGACTAATCGAACCATCTAGTAGCTGGTTCCCTCCGAAGTTTCCCTCAGGATAGCTGGTGCTCGTACGAGTCTCATCCGGTAAAGCGAATGATTAGAGGCCTTGGGGCCGAAACGACCTCAACCTATTCTCAAACTTTAAATGGGTGAGATCTCCGGCTTGCTTGATATGCTGAAGCCGCGAGCAAACGACTCGGATCGGAGTGCCAAGTGGGCCACTTTTGGTAAGCAGAACTGGCGCTGTGGGATGAACCAAACGCCGAGTTAAGGCGCCCGAATCGACGCTCATGGGAAACCATGAAAGGCGTTGGTTGCTTAAGACAGCAGGACGGTGGCCATGGAAGTCGGAATCCGCTAAGGAGTGTGTAACAACTCACCTGCCGAAGCAACTAGCCCTGAAAATGGATGGCGCTGAAGCGTCGTGCCTATACTCGGCCGTCAGTCTGGCAGTCATGGCCGGTCCTCGCGGCCGGCCGCGAAGCCCTGACGAGTAGGAGGGTCGCGGCGGTGGGCGCAGAAGGGTCTGGGCGTGAGCCTGCCTGGAGCCGCCGTCGGTGCAGATCTTGGTGGTAGTAGCAAATACTCCAGCGAGGCCCTGGAGGGCTGACGCGGAGAAGGGTTTCGTGTGAACAGCCGTTGCACACGAGTCAGTCGATCCTAAGCCCTAGGAGAAATCCGATGTTGATGGGGGCCGTCATAGCATGATGCACTTTGTGCTGGCCCCCGTTGGGCGAAAGGGAATCCGGTTCCTATTCCGGAACCCGGCAGCGGAACCGATATAAGTCGGGCCCCTCTTTTAGAGATGCTCGTCGGGGTAACCCAAAAGGACCCGGAGACGCCGTCGGGAGATCGGGGAAGAGTTTTCTTTTCTGCATGAGCGTTCGAGTTCCCTGGAATCCTCTAGCAGGGAGATAGGGTTTGGAACGCGAAGAGCACCGCAGTTGCGGCGGTGTCCCGATCTTCCCCTCGGACCTTGAAAATCCGGGAGAGGGCCACGTGGAGGTGTCGCGCCGGTTCGTACCCATATCCGCAGCAGGTCTCCAAGGTGAAGAGCCTCTAGTCGATAGAATAATGTAGGTAAGGGAAGTCGGCAAATTGGATCCGTAACTTCGGGATAAGGATTGGCTCTGAGGATCGGGGCGTGTCGGGCTTGGTCGGGAAGTGGGTCAGCGCTAACGTGCCGGGCCTGGGCGAGGTGAGTGCCGTAGGGGTGCCGGTAAGTGCGGGCGTTTAGCGCGGGCGTGGTCTGCTCTCGCCGTTGGTTGGCCTCGTGCTGGCCGGCGGTGC
>NW_026062272.1:212500-220000 GCF_023897955.1 Schistocerca gregaria
CCACACAAAACCTGCACCCCCCTCCAGCGCAGGAGCCGCAACCCGGGTGCGTACGCCGCACCAAGTGCTCCACCCGCGACCGTACGTGCCCCGCCGAAATCGCAACTCCGGCGGATGAACGGCGGACTTTTCTCGCAGTCGTAAGTTGCAATCCACCCCTATATCTTGCGTCTCATGAAGAGTTATATCAAGTATGCCAAATTCCCGCTGTCCCTATACATGCAGTAAGTTCGTCATGGGCGCTGGCCGGCAGGCCGCGAGACCTGACGCCCGGCGGCAAAGAGTGCTCCTCTGAGGATATAGATGTTCCGTTCCGCCGCACAATGGTGACGGTGACCGCTGCCTGCGGTGGCAACGCTGGGCACAGTCGATACTCGCCGTGTGGTGGAAGGTAAACATTATGCGGTACATCAGTACTTTCCTAATAGTTCGGTCGTCTCACGGCACTGCTTAGTAAATGATGCAAGGCCACATATAGATGATTTATGCGAATGTCCCTATACGTGCTGTAAGACTGGGCACACAACGTGAATCGCACGTCAGCCAGACACTCGAACATGCACTACTCTCGGCCTGCAACGGAGACACACAATACGTAAACATCTGGAATGCGACAATGTCGAGTGCACCCTCTCTGCCACATTGCACCGTCGACACTATGATAACCAGACCAGTAGGTCCACCTATAAAAGCACAATACCACACTCCTCCGACAACTACCATTGCTCAGATAAACCAACACCACCAACACACATCCTACACAGAGGGGCACCAAATATCACCACCCGCCCTCGTGTTATACCACATGAAAAATTGCAGAAGTGAGAGACACAGACCCGCCAGCCTCTTGCTACAAGCATCGAACCGACGTGACGTATCTGACGGTGACTCAGGCATCCGCGTACTGCCACCACTATCCACCCCCCCCCCTCTCTGCCCCCTTCCCACACAATACCAAATTTAACCAACTTTATCGCTTAACCTAACTGTGGTTTTACCAGATTATCGCTTAACCTAACTGTGGTTTTACCAGATTATCGCTTAACCTAACTGTGGCTGTACCAGATTATCGCTTAACCTAACTGTGGCTGTACCAGATTATCGCTTAACCTAACTGTGGCTGTACCAGATTATCGCTTAACCTAACTGTGGCTGTACCAGATTATCGCTTAACCTAACTGTGGCTGTACCAGATTATCGCTTAACCTAACTGTGGCTGTACCAGATTATCGCTTAACCTAACTGTGGCTGTACCAGATTATCGCTTAACCTAACTGTGGTTGTACCAGATTATCCCTTAACCTAACTCAATTTGTCCCTTAACCTAACTCAATTTGTCCCTTAACCTAACTCAATTTGTCCCTTAACCTAACTCAATTTGTCCCTTAACCTAACTCAATTTGTCCCTTAACCTAACTCAATTTGTCCCTTAACCTAACTCAATTTGTCCCTTAACCTAACTCAATTTGTCCCTTAACCTAACTCAATTTGTCCCTTAACCTAACTCAATTTGTCCCTTAACCTAACTCAATTTGTCCCTTAACCTAACTCAATTTGTCCCTTAACCTAACTCAATTTGTCCCTTAACCTAACTCAATTTGTCCCTTAACCTAACCCACGTTGTCCCTTAACCTAACTCAATTTGTCCCTTAACCTAACTCAATTTGTCCCTTAACCTAACTCAATTTGTCCCTTAACCTAACTCAATTTGTCCCTTAACCTAACTCAATTTGTCCCTTAACCTAACTCAATTTGTCCCTTAACCTAACTCAATTTGTCCCTTAACCTAACTCAATTTGTCCCTTAACCTAACTCAATTTGTCCCTTAACCTAACCCACGTTGTCCCTTAACCTAACCCACGTTGTCCCTTAACCTAACCCACGTTGTCCCTTAACCTAACCCACGTTGTCCCTTAACCTAACCCACGTTGTCCCTTAACCTAACCCACGTTGTCCCTTAACCTAACCCACGTTGTCCCTTAACCTAACCCACGTTGTCCCTTAACCTAACCCACGTTGTCCCTTAACCTAACCCACGTTGTCCCTTAACCTAACCCACGTTGTCCCTTAACCTAACCCACGTTGTCCCTTAACCTAACCCACGTTGTCCCTTAACCTAACCCACGTTGTCCCTTAACCTAACCCACGTTGTCCCTTAACCTAACCCACGTTGTCCCTTAACCTAACCCACGTTGTCCCTTTGCCTAACATAGTTCACTGCTCGGAATCTCTGGTGTCGTTGTTATCCTCATGTAGATGTCTTGCGAGTGTTGCTTACTTTCCACATATTCCCGCTATCCACTGTCAATTGTACTGCAATAGGACTATATCGCCCCCCCCCCCCCCCTCTGCCCCTCTCTTTGTGTCTCCGTCCTCTCAAGCTGGTCGGTCTGGCGTTTGAGTGTTAAATGAGCCTCGCAGCTGTTCAGTTGCGTTCAGATGTCGACGCCCTCAGTGTACGTCGTGGTATGGTCTGTGTCCATTGTCCGCTGATGTCGTACGCGTAACCCACACGCTGTACCGATCATCGGTAGTTACGTACAGAGTGAAGTAGTGTGATACGTGTGACCGTACGCTGGCTGTGCCCAACGGTGTCGAATCTCAATTTCCATATGTTGTGCTCGATGCTACTTGTCTCGTCTCCCAATAACAGCTAGGTTGCACTGTGGTACGCCGTAGAGGCGTGTGGGAGGAACGTACGAACGCATTGTATGTCACCCTGGGTCGCTGGGGGTGGTGGTGCGGTGAGTCAGGTCAGGTCAGCGTGAGCCGTGTGATGTAGTGACGCGTGTATTCCGACTTTGTCGTATTGCCTCACACAAAGTGCTACCCTGGTGGACCGCGTTCCATATCTGGGACATGCCGCAGATGCCGGTTGACAGTGGATCGCGGAAGGGACATCGCATACGTGCGCGGGCCACCTTCCACGTGTTCTCTTCTGCACATGTCGCAGTGTGTATGTGGTCTGATGTAGCGTGTCGTGACACATGACATCCTGGCATGCAAGAATTGTTGAATTCGCAAATGTAGGTGGACATCTACGTTTACTGCCCAAGATACGCAAATGAACTGGAAATCCGTTGTTGAGCGGTTGTTCACGCTGGAGGTGAATCTGTGATGGCGACGATCGGTACAGCTATTAACCGGTTGTTTCAGCGGTACCCGCCACATCCACACACGTGACTAGGCCCATGTGGGTATGAAGCGATACGCGGCGGTGGCTTGGTGGGACTGTTCCCGGCCGGTGAAGGGGGGCCGCCCGGCGTGTTGGCCGCGCGCTGCGTGGGCGCACGCGCAACAGGCGGCTGGTGGGGGGCGCCGAGTGGCAGGAGCGCCAGCCGACGGGCTCGGCAGGCGGCGCAGCTACGCTGCGGCGCACCCTGCACGCGGCGCCTGGCGGCCAAAGTTGGTTCAGCCGAGCCCGGTGCGAAGCGCGGTGGACATCTGCAGTGTGCTGGTCTGATTGAGGACTGTGTGCGTTGAGGATGCGCCGCCGCCTGGCACTCGGCGCCGCGACGCCGTCTGCTGCTCGGTCGCCCCAGCGGTTCTCGCAGGTGGTTTGTATCGCAGTTGTGCGGACGTGTTGGCGCGTGCGCTGTGCTGGGAGAGTTCGCTTCTGCACCCAAGTGGGGCTTTGCCCTTGTGTGGCGCTGGCGTTGGAGCTGCCGGTCACCATAGGTGGCGCGTGTTGTCTCCCGCCGGCAATGCCACGACAGCACGCTCCCGGGCCTCTGTCGGCAGCGGCAAGCTCAGTTGGGAGCAAGGGTGTTCGCACTAAAACCGTCTACTCGCCTAACTCCGGGCGATTGCGCCTCTCTCGAAACCGACCAAGTACCTAGGACGGCGCTGCGCGCCGCCGGGACCTGAGAGGGTTTCGAGGTGTATCGTGCAGGGGAGCTCGGCCTCCTCCTGTTTGCAGAATAATTGAGCGGACGCTTGCGTGTTCGCGCGGGCCCCCGGGACACACTCCCGGGCGGCCGGTTGCTCAGCTCTAGTTGACGCAGCTCCCTGGTTGATCCTGCCAGTAGTCATATGCTTGTCTCAAAGATTAAGCCATGCATGTCTCAGTACAAGCCGCATTAAGGTGAAACCGCGAATGGCTCATTAAATCAGTTATGGTTCCTTAGATCGTACCCACGTTACTTGGATAACTGTGGTAATTCTAGAGCTAATACATGCAAACAGAGTCCCGACCAGAGATGGAAGGGACGCTTTTATTAGATCAAAACCAATCGGATTGGCTTGTCTGGTCCGTTTGCCTTGGTGACTCTGAATAACTTTGGGCTGATCGCACGGTCCTCGTACCGGCGACGCATCTTTCAAATGTCTGCCTTATCAACTGTCGATGGTAGGTTCTGCGCCTACCATGGTTGTAACGGGTAACGGGGAATCAGGGTTCGATTCCGGAGAGGGAGCCTGAGAAACGGCTACCACATCCAAGGAAGGCAGCAGGCGCGCAAATTACCCACTCCCGGCACGGGGAGGTAGTGACGAAAAATAACGATACGGGACTCATCCGAGGCCCCGTAATCGGAATGAGTACACTTTAAATCCTTTAACGAGTATCTATTGGAGGGCAAGTCTGGTGCCAGCAGCCGCGGTAATTCCAGCTCCAATAGCGTATATTAAAGTTGTTGCGGTTAAAAAGCTCGTAGTTGGATTTGTGTCCCACGCTGTTGGTTCACCGCCCGTCGGTGTTTAACTGGCATGTATCGTGGGACGTCCTGCCGGTGGGGCGAGCCGAAGGGGTGCTTTCGCGTCCCGAGGCGGACCCCGTTTAAATCCTACCAGGGTGCTCTTTGTTGAGTGTCTCGGTGGGCCGGCACGTTTACTTTGAACAAATTAGAGTGCTTAAAGCAGGCAAGCCCGCCTGAATACTGTGTGCATGGAATAATGGAATAGGACCTCGGTTCTATTTTGTTGGTTTTCGGAACCCGAGGTAATGATTAATAGGGACAGGCGGGGGCATTCGTATTGCGACGTTAGAGGTGAAATTCTTGGATCGTCGCAAGACGAACAGAAGCGAAAGCATTTGCCAAGTATGTTTTCATTAATCAAGAACGAAAGTTAGAGGTTCGAAGGCGATCAGATACCGCCCTAGTTCTAACCATAAACGATGCCAGCCAGCGATCCGCCGCAGTTCCTCCGATGACTCGGCGGGCAGCCTCCGGGAAACCAAAGCTTTTGGGTTCCGGGGGAAGTATGGTTGCAAAGCTGAAACTTAAAGGAATTGACGGAAGGGCACCACCAGGAGTGGAGCCTGCGGCTTAATTTGACTCAACACGGGAAACCTCACCAGGCCCGGACACCGGAAGGATTGACAGATTGATAGCTCTTTCTTGATTCGGTGGGTGGTGGTGCATGGCCGTTCTTAGTTGGTGGAGCGATTTGTCTGGTTAATTCCGATAACGAACGAGACTCTAGCCTGCTAACTAGTCGCGTGACATCCTTCGTGCTGTCAGCGATTACTTTTCTTCTTAGAGGGACAGGCGGCTTCTAGCCGCACGAGATTGAGCAATAACAGGTCTGTGATGCCCTTAGATGTTCTGGGCCGCACGCGCGCTACACTGAAGGAATCAGCGTGTCTTCCTAGGCCGAAAGGTCGGGGTAACCCGCTGAACCTCCTTCGTGCTAGGGATTGGGGCTTGCAATTGTTCCCCATGAACGAGGAATTCCCAGTAAGCGCGAGTCATAAGCTCGCGTTGATTACGTCCCTGCCCTTTGTACACACCGCCCGTCGCTACTACCGATTGAATGATTTAGTGAGGTCTTCGGACTGGTACGCGGCATCGACTCTGTCGTTGCCGATGCTACCGGAAAGATGACCAAACTTGATCATTTAGAGGAAGTAAAAGTCGTAACAAGGTTTCCGTAGGTGAACCTGCGGAAGGATCATTACCGACTAGACTGCATGTCTTTCGATGTGCGTGTCGTGTCGTGTCGCGCAACACGCTACCTGTACGGCAGTGGCCGTGCGCCGCGTGCGGAACCACGCGTGCCTCTCAAAACTAGCGGAAGTGTTGTTGTTGTGTGGTACGAGCGCTGAAGCTCTGGAGCGGCTGGCCTGCGGTACCTGGCGCCTGGCGCCGGTTTTGAATGACGTTCGCCCGAGTGCCTGTCCGCTCCGGTGTGGAGCCGTACGACGCCCATCGGCTGTGAGGCCGTTGGACACAAAAAAAAATAGTGGAACAGGGGCCGTCAGACGCCTCAGTCCCGCAAATGCTACTGTCTTGAAAGAGACAGTGGGAGACTGAAAAGGAAAAGATCACCCAGGACGGTGGATCACTCGGCTCGTGGGTCGATGAAGAACGCAGCAAATTGCGCGTCGACATGTGAACTGCAGGACACATGAACATCGACGTTTCGAACGCACATTGCGGTCCATGGATTCCGTTCCCGGGCCACGTCTGGCTGAGGGTCGGCTACGTATACTGAAGCGCGCGGCGTTTGTCCCGCTTCGGAGACGTGGGAGTGTCGTGGTCGCCTGTGTGGCCGGCCGCGTCTCCTTAAACGTGCGATGCGCGCCCGTCGCCTGGCGGTTCGCATACCGGTACTTTCTCGGTAGCGTGCACAGCCGGCTGGCGGTGTGGCGTGCGACACCTCGTACAACGACCTCAGAGCAGGCGAGACTACCCGCTGAATTTAAGCATATTACTAAGCGGAGGAAAAGAAACTAACAAGGATTCCCCCAGTAGCGGCGAGCGAACAGGGAAGAGTCCAGCACCGAACCCCGCAGGCTGCCGCCTGTCGTGGCATGTGGTGTTTGGGAGGGTCCACTACCCCGACGCCTCGCGCCGAGCCCAAGTCCAACTTGAATGAGGCCACGGCCCGTAGAGGGTGCCAGGCCCGTAGCGGCCGGTGCGAGCGTCGGCGGGACCTCTCCTTCGAGTCGGGTTGCTTGAGAGTGCAGCTCCAAGTGGGTGGTAAACTCCATCTGAGACTAAATATGACCACGAGACCGATAGCGAACAAGTACCGTGAGGGAAAGTTGAAAAGAACTTTGAAGAGAGAGTTCAAAAGTACGTGAAACCGTTCTGGGGTAAACGTGAGAAGTCCGAAAGGTCGAACGGGTGAGATTCACGCCCATCCGGCCACTGGCCCCCGCCCTCGGCAGATGGGGCCGGCCGCCCGCGCGGAGCAATCCGCGGCGGGGTCGTGTCCGGTTGCCTTTCCACTCGCCGCGGGGTGGGGCCGTTCCGGTGTGCGGTGGGCCGCACTTCTCCCCTAGTAGGACGTCGCGACCCGCTGGGTGCCGGCCTACGGCCCGGGTGCGCAGCCTGTCCTTCCGCGGGCCTCGGTTCGCGTCTGTTGGGCAGAGCCCCGGTGTCCTGGCTGGCTGCTCGGCGGTATATCTGGAGGAGTCGATTCGCCCCTTTGGGCGCTCGGGCTCCCGGCAAGCGCGCGCGGTTCTTCCCGGATGACGGACCTACCTGGCCCGGCCCCGGACCCGCGCCGCTGTTGGCTCGGGATGCTCTCGGGCGGAATAATCGCTCCCGTCAG
>NW_026062272.1:225000-227500 GCF_023897955.1 Schistocerca gregaria
CCCCCTCTCTGCCCCCTTCCCACACAATACCAAATTTAACCAACTTTATCGCTTAACCTAACTGTGGTTTTACCAGATTATCGCTTAACCTAACTGTGGTTTTACCAGATTATCGCTTAACCTAACTGTGGCTGTACCAGATTATCGCTTAACCTAACTGTGGCTGTACCAGATTATCGCTTAACCTAACTGTGGCTGTACCAGATTATCGCTTAACCTAACTGTGGCTGTACCAGATTATCGCTTAACCTAACTGTGGCTGTACCAGATTATCGCTTAACCTAACTGTGGCTGTACCAGATTATCGCTTAACCTAACTGTGGCTGTACCAGATTATCGCTTAACCTAACTGTGGTTGTACCAGATTATCCCTTAACCTAACTCAATTTGTCCCTTAACCTAACTCAATTTGTCCCTTAACCTAACTCAATTTGTCCCTTAACCTAACTCAATTTGTCCCTTAACCTAACTCAATTTGTCCCTTAACCTAACTCAATTTGTCCCTTAACCTAACTCAATTTGTCCCTTAACCTAACTCAATTTGTCCCTTAACCTAACTCAATTTGTCCCTTAACCTAACTCAATTTGTCCCTTAACCTAACTCAATTTGTCCCTTAACCTAACTCAATTTGTCCCTTAACCTAACCCACGTTGTCCCTTAACCTAACTCAATTTGTCCCTTAACCTAACTCAATTTGTCCCTTAACCTAACTCAATTTGTCCCTTAACCTAACTCAATTTGTCCCTTAACCTAACTCAATTTGTCCCTTAACCTAACTCAATTTGTCCCTTAACCTAACTCAATTTGTCCCTTAACCTAACTCAATTTGTCCCTTAACCTAACCCACGTTGTCCCTTAACCTAACCCACGTTGTCCCTTAACCTAACCCACGTTGTCCCTTAACCTAACCCACGTTGTCCCTTAACCTAACCCACGTTGTCCCTTAACCTAACCCACGTTGTCCCTTAACCTAACCCACGTTGTCCCTTAACCTAACCCACGTTGTCCCTTAACCTAACCCACGTTGTCCCTTAACCTAACCCACGTTGTCCCTTAACCTAACCCACGTTGTCCCTTAACCTAACCCACGTTGTCCCTTAACCTAACCCACGTTGTCCCTTAACCTAACCCACGTTGTCCCTTAACCTAACCCACGTTGTCCCTTAACCTAACCCACGTTGTCCCTTAACCTAACCCACGTTGTCCCTTAACCTAACCCACGTTGTCCCTTAACCTAACCCACGTTGTCCCTTTGCCTAACATAGTTCACTGCTCGGAATCTCTGGTGTCGTTGTTATCCTCATGTAGATGTCTTGCGAGTGTTGCTTACTTTCCACATATTCCCGCTATCCACTGTCAATTGTACTGCAATAGGACTATATCGCCCCCCCCCCCTCTGCCCCTCTCTTTGTGTCTCCGTCCTCTCAAGCTGGTCGGTCTGGCGTTTGAGTGTTAAATGAGCCTCGCAGCTGTTCAGTTGCGTTCAGATGTCGACGCCCTCAGTGTACGTCGTGGTATGGTCTGTGTCCATTGTCCGCTGATGTCGTACGCGTAACCCACACGCTGTACCGATCATCGGTAGTTACGTACAGAGTGAAGTAGTGTGATACGTGTGACCGTACGCTGGCTGTGCCCAACGGTGTCGAATCTCAATTTCCATATGTTGTGCTCGATGCTACTTGTCTCGTCTCCCAATAACAGCTAGGTTGCACTGTGGTACGCCGTAGAGGCGTGTGGGAGGAACGTACGAACGCATTGTATGTCACCCTGGGTCGCTGGGGGTGGTGGTGCGGTGAGTCAGGTCAGGTCAGCGTGAGCCGTGTGATGTAGTGACGCGTGTATTCCGACTTTGTCGTATTGCCTCACACAAAGTGCTACCCTGGTGGACCGCGTTCCATATCTGGGACATGCCGCAGATGCCGGTTGACAGTGGATCGCGGAAGGGACATCGCATACGTGCGCGGGCCACCTTCCACGTGTTCTCTTCTGCACATGTCGCAGTGTGTATGTGGTCTGATGTAGCGTGTCGTGACACATGACATCCTGGCATGCAAGAATTGTTGAATTCGCAAATGTAGGTGGACATCTACGTTTACTGCCCAAGATACGCAAATGAACTGGAAATCCGTTGTTGAGCGGTTGTTCACGCTGGAGGTGAATCTGTGATGGCGACGATCGGTACAGCTATTAACCGGTTGTTTCAGCGGTACCCGCCACATCCACACACGTGACTAGGCCCATGTGGGTATGAAGCGATACGCGGCGGTGGCTTGGTGGGACTGTTCCCGGCCGGTGAAGGGGGGCCGCCCGGCGTGTTGGCCGCGCGCTGCGTGGGCGCACGCGCAACAGGCGGCTGGTGGGGGGCGCCGAGTGGCAGGAGCGCCAGCCGACGGGCTCGGCAGGCGGCGCAGCTACGCTGCGGCGCACCCTGCACGCGGCGCCTGGCGGCCAAAGTTGGTTCAGCCGAGCCCGGTGCGAAGCGCGGTGGACATCTGCAGT
>NW_026062272.1:237500-242500 GCF_023897955.1 Schistocerca gregaria
TAACCCACGTTGTCCCTTAACCTAACCCACGTTGTCCCTTAACCTAACCCACGTTGTCCCTTAACCTAACCCACGTTGTCCCTTAACCTAACCCACGTTGTCCCTTAACCTAACCCACGTTGTCCCTTAACCTAACCCACGTTGTCCCTTAACCTAACCCACGTTGTCCCTTAACCTAACCCACGTTGTCCCTTAACCTAACCCACGTTGTCCCTTAACCTAACCCACGTTGTCCCTTAACCTAACCCACGTTGTCCCTTAACCTAACCCACGTTGTCCCTTAACCTAACCCACGTTGTCCCTTAACCTAACCCACGTTGTCCCTTAACCTAACCCACGTTGTCCCTTTGCCTAACATAGTTCACTGCTCGGAATCTCTGGTGTCGTTGTTATCCTCATGTAGATGTCTTGCGAGTGTTGCTTACTTTCCACATATTCCCGCTATCCACTGTCAATTGTACTGCAATAGGACTATATCGCCCCCCCCCCCCCCCTCTGCCCCTCTCTTTGTGTCTCCGTCCTCTCAAGCTGGTCGGTCTGGCGTTTGAGTGTTAAATGAGCCTCGCAGCTGTTCAGTTGCGTTCAGATGTCGACGCCCTCAGTGTACGTCGTGGTATGGTCTGTGTCCATTGTCCGCTGATGTCGTACGCGTAACCCACACGCTGTACCGATCATCGGTAGTTACGTACAGAGTGAAGTAGTGTGATACGTGTGACCGTACGCTGGCTGTGCCCAACGGTGTCGAATCTCAATTTCCATATGTTGTGCTCGATGCTACTTGTCTCGTCTCCCAATAACAGCTAGGTTGCACTGTGGTACGCCGTAGAGGCGTGTGGGAGGAACGTACGAACGCATTGTATGTCACCCTGGGTCGCTGGGGGTGGTGGTGCGGTGAGTCAGGTCAGGTCAGCGTGAGCCGTGTGATGTAGTGACGCGTGTATTCCGACTTTGTCGTATTGCCTCACACAAAGTGCTACCCTGGTGGACCGCGTTCCATATCTGGGACATGCCGCAGATGCCGGTTGACAGTGGATCGCGGAAGGGACATCGCATACGTGCGCGGGCCACCTTCCACGTGTTCTCTTCTGCACATGTCGCAGTGTGTATGTGGTCTGATGTAGCGTGTCGTGACACATGACATCCTGGCATGCAAGAATTGTTGAATTCGCAAATGTAGGTGGACATCTACGTTTACTGCCCAAGATACGCAAATGAACTGGAAATCCGTTGTTGAGCGGTTGTTCACGCTGGAGGTGAATCTGTGATGGCGACGATCGGTACAGCTATTAACCGGTTGTTTCAGCGGTACCCGCCACATCCACACACGTGACTAGGCCCATGTGGGTATGAAGCGATACGCGGCGGTGGCTTGGTGGGACTGTTCCCGGCCGGTGAAGGGGGGCCGCCCGGCGTGTTGGCCGCGCGCTGCGTGGGCGCACGCGCAACAGGCGGCTGGTGGGGGGCGCCGAGTGGCAGGAGCGCCAGCCGACGGGCTCGGCAGGCGGCGCAGCTACGCTGCGGCGCACCCTGCACGCGGCGCCTGGCGGCCAAAGTTGGTTCAGCCGAGCCCGGTGCGAAGCGCGGTGGACATCTGCAGTGTGCTGGTCTGATTGAGGACTGTGTGCGTTGAGGATGCGCCGCCGCCTGGCACTCGGCGCCGCGACGCCGTCTGCTGCTCGGTCGCCCCAGCGGTTCTCGCAGGTGGTTTGTATCGCAGTTGTGCGGACGTGTTGGCGCGTGCGCTGTGCTGGGAGAGTTCGCTTCTGCACCCAAGTGGGGCTTTGCCCTTGTGTGGCGCTGGCGTTGGAGCTGCCGGTCACCATAGGTGGCGCGTGTTGTCTCCCGCCGGCAATGCCACGACAGCACGCTCCCGGGCCTCTGTCGGCAGCGGCAAGCTCAGTTGGGAGCAAGGGTGTTCGCACTAAAACCGTCTACTCGCCTAACTCCGGGCGATTGCGCCTCTCTCGAAACCGACCAAGTACCTAGGACGGCGCTGCGCGCCGCCGGGACCTGAGAGGGTTTCGAGGTGTATCGTGCAGGGGAGCTCGGCCTCCTCCTGTTTGCAGAATAATTGAGCGGACGCTTGCGTGTTCGCGCGGGCCCCCGGGACACACTCCCGGGCGGCCGGCTGCTCAGCTCTAGTTGACGCAGCTCCCTGGTTGATCCTGCCAGTAGTCATATGCTTGTCTCAAAGATTAAGCCATGCATGTCTCAGTACAAGCCGCATTAAGGTGAAACCGCGAATGGCTCATTAAATCAGTTATGGTTCCTTAGATCGTACCCACGTTACTTGGATAACTGTGGTAATTCTAGAGCTAATACATGCAAACAGAGTCCCGACCAGAGATGGAAGGGACGCTTTTATTAGATCAAAACCAATCGGATTGGCTTGTCTGGTCCGTTTGCCTTGGTGACTCTGAATAACTTTGGGCTGATCGCACGGTCCTCGTACCGGCGACGCATCTTTCAAATGTCTGCCTTATCAACTGTCGATGGTAGGTTCTGCGCCTACCATGGTTGTAACGGGTAACGGGGAATCAGGGTTCGATTCCGGAGAGGGAGCCTGAGAAACGGCTACCACATCCAAGGAAGGCAGCAGGCGCGCAAATTACCCACTCCCGGCACGGGGAGGTAGTGACGAAAAATAACGATACGGGACTCATCCGAGGCCCCGTAATCGGAATGAGTACACTTTAAATCCTTTAACGAGTATCTATTGGAGGGCAAGTCTGGTGCCAGCAGCCGCGGTAATTCCAGCTCCAATAGCGTATATTAAAGTTGTTGCGGTTAAAAAGCTCGTAGTTGGATTTGTGTCCCACGCTGTTGGTTCACCGCCCGTCGGTGTTTAACTGGCATGTATCGTGGGACGTCCTGCCGGTGGGGCGAGCCGAAGGGGTGCTTTCGCGTCCCGAGGCGGACCCCGTTTAAATCCTACCAGGGTGCTCTTTGTTGAGTGTCTCGGTGGGCCGGCACGTTTACTTTGAACAAATTAGAGTGCTTAAAGCAGGCAAGCCCGCCTGAATACTGTGTGCATGGAATAATGGAATAGGACCTCGGTTCTATTTTGTTGGTTTTCGGAACCCGAGGTAATGATTAATAGGGACAGGCGGGGGCATTCGTATTGCGACGTTAGAGGTGAAATTCTTGGATCGTCGCAAGACGAACAGAAGCGAAAGCATTTGCCAAGTATGTTTTCATTAATCAAGAACGAAAGTTAGAGGTTCGAAGGCGATCAGATACCGCCCTAGTTCTAACCATAAACGATGCCAGCCAGCGATCCGCCGCAGTTCCTCCGATGACTCGGCGGGCAGCCTCCGGGAAACCAAAGCTTTTGGGTTCCGGGGGAAGTATGGTTGCAAAGCTGAAACTTAAAGGAATTGACGGAAGGGCACCACCAGGAGTGGAGCCTGCGGCTTAATTTGACTCAACACGGGAAACCTCACCAGGCCCGGACACCGGAAGGATTGACAGATTGATAGCTCTTTCTTGATTCGGTGGGTGGTGGTGCATGGCCGTTCTTAGTTGGTGGAGCGATTTGTCTGGTTAATTCCGATAACGAACGAGACTCTAGCCTGCTAACTAGTCGCGTGACATCCTTCGTGCTGTCAGCGATTACTTTTCTTCTTAGAGGGACAGGCGGCTTCTAGCCGCACGAGATTGAGCAATAACAGGTCTGTGATGCCCTTAGATGTTCTGGGCCGCACGCGCGCTACACTGAAGGAATCAGCGTGTCTTCCTAGGCCGAAAGGTCGGGGTAACCCGCTGAACCTCCTTCGTGCTAGGGATTGGGGCTTGCAATTGTTCCCCATGAACGAGGAATTCCCAGTAAGCGCGAGTCATAAGCTCGCGTTGATTACGTCCCTGCCCTTTGTACACACCGCCCGTCGCTACTACCGATTGAATGATTTAGTGAGGTCTTCGGACTGGTACGCGGCATCGACTCTGTCGTTGCCGATGCTACCGGAAAGATGACCAAACTTGATCATTTAGAGGAAGTAAAAGTCGTAACAAGGTTTCCGTAGGTGAACCTGCGGAAGGATCATTACCGACTAGACTGCATGTCTTTCGATGTGCGTGTCGTGTCGTGTCGCGCAACACGCTACCTGTACGGCAGTGGCCGTGCGCCGCGTGCGGAACCACGCGTGCCTCTCAAAACTAGCGGAAGTGTTGTTGTTGTGTGGTACGAGCGCTGAAGCTCTGGAGCGGCTGGCCTGCGGTACCTGGCGCCTGGCGCCGGTTTTGAATGACGTTCGCCCGAGTGCCTGTCCGCTCCGGTGTGGAGCCGTACGACGCCCATCGGCTGTGAGGCCGTTGGACACAAAAAAAAATAGTGGAACAGGGGCCGTCAGACGCCTCAGTCCCGCAAATGCTACTGTCTTGAAAGAGACAGTGGGAGACTGAAAAGGAAAAGATCACCCAGGACGGTGGATCACTCGGCTCGTGGGTCGATGAAGAACGCAGCAAATTGCGCGTCGACATGTGAACTGCAGGACACATGAACATCGACGTTTCGAACGCACATTGCGGTCCATGGATTCCGTTCCCGGGCCACGTCTGGCTGAGGGTCGGCTACGTATACTGAAGCGCGCGGCGTTTGTCCCGCTTCGGAGACGTGGGAGTGTCGTGGTCGCCTGTGTGGCCGGCCGCGTCTCCTTAAACGTGCGATGCGCGCCCGTCGCCTGGCGGTTCGCATACCGGTACTTTCTCGGTAGCGTGCACAGCCGGCTGGCGGTGTGGCGTGCGACACCTCGTACAACGACCTCAGAGCAGGCGAGACTACCCGCTGAATTTAAGCATATTACTAAGCGGAGGAAAAGAAACTAACAAGGATTCCCCCAGTAGCGGCGAGCGAACAGGGAAGAGTCCAGCACCGAACCCCGCAGGCTGCCGCCTGTCGTGGCATGTGGTGTTTGGGAGGGTCCACTACCCCGACGCCTCGCGCCGAGCCCAAGTCCAACTTGAATGAGGCCACGGCCCGTAGAGGGTGCCAGGCCCGTAGC
>NW_026062272.1:247500-249228 GCF_023897955.1 Schistocerca gregaria
AAAGAGTGCTCCTCTGAGGATATAGATGTTCCGTTCCGCCGCACAATGGTGACGGTGACCGCTGCCTGCGGTGGCAACGCTGGGCACAGTCGATACTCGCCGTGTGGTGGAAGGTAAACATTATGCGGTACATCAGTACTTTCCTAATAGTTCGGTCGTCTCACGGCACTGCTTAGTAAATGATGCAAGGCCACATATAGATGATTTATGCGAATGTCCCTATACGTGCTGTAAGACTGGGCACACAACGTGAATCGCACGTCAGCCAGACACTCGAACATGCACTACTCTCGGCCTGCAACGGAGACACACAATACGTAAACATCTGGAATGCGACAATGTCGAGTGCACCCTCTCTGCCACATTGCACCGTCGACACTATGATAACCAGACCAGTAGGTCCACCTATAAAAGCACAATACCACACTCCTCCGACAACTACCATTGCTCAGATAAACCAACACCACCAACACACATCCTACACAGAGGGGCACCAAATATCACCACCCGCCCTCGTGTTATACCACATGAAAAATTGCAGAAGTGAGAGACACAGACCCGCCAGCCTCTTGCTACAAGCATCGAACCGACGTGACGTATCTGACGGTGACTCAGGCATCCGCGTACTGCCACCACTATCCACCCCCCCCCTCTCTGCCCCCTTCCCACACAATACCAAATTTAACCAACTTTATCGCTTAACCTAACTGTGGTTTTACCAGATTATCGCTTAACCTAACTGTGGTTTTACCAGATTATCGCTTAACCTAACTGTGGCTGTACCAGATTATCGCTTAACCTAACTGTGGCTGTACCAGATTATCGCTTAACCTAACTGTGGCTGTACCAGATTATCGCTTAACCTAACTGTGGCTGTACCAGATTATCGCTTAACCTAACTGTGGCTGTACCAGATTATCGCTTAACCTAACTGTGGCTGTACCAGATTATCGCTTAACCTAACTGTGGCTGTACCAGATTATCGCTTAACCTAACTGTGGTTGTACCAGATTATCCCTTAACCTAACTCAATTTGTCCCTTAACCTAACTCAATTTGTCCCTTAACCTAACTCAATTTGTCCCTTAACCTAACTCAATTTGTCCCTTAACCTAACTCAATTTGTCCCTTAACCTAACTCAATTTGTCCCTTAACCTAACTCAATTTGTCCCTTAACCTAACTCAATTTGTCCCTTAACCTAACTCAATTTGTCCCTTAACCTAACTCAATTTGTCCCTTAACCTAACTCAATTTGTCCCTTAACCTAACTCAATTTGTCCCTTAACCTAACTCAATTTGTCCCTTAACCTAACCCACGTTGTCCCTTAACCTAACTCAATTTGTCCCTTAACCTAACTCAATTTGTCCCTTAACCTAACTCAATTTGTCCCTTAACCCTAACTCAATTTGTCCCTTAACCTAACTCAATTTGTCCCTTAACCTAACTCAATTTGTCCCTTAACCTAACTCAATTTGTCCCTTAACCTAACCCACGTTGTCCCTTAACCTAACCCACGTTGTCCCTTAACCTAACCCACGTTGTCCCTTAACCTAACCCACGTTGTCCCTTAACCTAACCCACGTTGTCCCTTAACCTAACCCACGTTGTCCCTTAACCTAACCCACGTTGTCCCTTAACCTAACCCACGTTGTCCCTTAACCTAACCCACGTTGTCCCTTAACCTAACCCACGTTGTCCCTTAACCTAACATCTGTCTCGCGTGTGT
>NW_026062273.1:0-50354 GCF_023897955.1 Schistocerca gregaria
ACACTAGATCGCGTGTTCAGCCTTCGCAAGGAGTACAGCCTTCGCAAGGAGTGCAGCATTCGCAAGGAATACAGCATTCGTATGGAGTGGAGCCTTCGCAATGAGTGCAGCCTTCACATGGAGTGCTGCCTTCGCATGGAGTGCTGCCTTCACATGGAGTGCTGCCTTCACATGGACTGCAGCCACAAGGTGTGTTGTTCTCAAAATATGAGCTTTCCTTCACAAGGAGTGCAGCCTTTGCAAGGAGTGCAGCCTTTGCAAGGAGTGCAGCCTTCGCAAGGAATGCAGCCTTCACATGCATTGCAGCCTTCGCAAGGAGTACAGCCTTCGCAAATAGTGCAGCATTCGCAAGGAATACAGCATTCGCATGGAGTGGAGCCTTCGCAATGAGTGCAGCCTTTGCATGGAGTGCAGCCTTCACAAAGAGTGCCGCCTTTGCATGGAGTGTGGCCTTTGCATGGATTTCAACCTTCACATGGAGTGCAGCCTTCACATGGAGTGAAGCCTTCACATGGAATGCAGCCATTCATATGGAATGCAGCCTTCACATGGAGTGCAGCCTTAACATGGAGTGCTGCCTTCGCATGGAGTGCTGCCTTCACATGGACTGCAGCCACAAGGTGTGTTGTCCTCAAAAGATGAGCTTTCCTTCACAAGGAGTGCAGCCTTTGCAAGGAGTGGAGCCTTTGCAAGGAGTGCAGCCTTTGCAAGGAGTGCAGCATTTGCAATGAGTGCAGCCTTCGCAAGGAATGCAGCCTTCACATGCATTGCAGACTTCGCAAGGAGTACAGCCTTCGCAAGGAGTGCAGCATTCGCAAGGAGTGCAGCATTCGCAAGGAGTCGAGCCTTCGCATGGAGTGCAGCCTTCGCAAGGAGTGCCGCCTTTGCATGGAGTGTGGCCTTTGCATGGATTTCAGCCTTCACATGGAGTGCAGCCTTCACATGGGGTGAAGCCTTCACATGGAGTGTAGCCTTCCCAATGGAGTGCAACATTGGCATGGGGTGTAGCCTTCGCAAGGACTTCATCAGTCGCATGGGGTGCAGCCTTCACACCTACAGCAGCATTCGCATGGGGTACAGCCTTCGTATGTAGTGCAGGCATTCACATGGAGTGCAGCCTACACATGAAGTGCAGCCTTCACATGGAGTGCAGCCACAATGTGTCTTGTCCTCAAAAGATGAGCTTTCCTTTACAAGGAGTGCAGCCTTTGCAAGGAGTGGAGCCTTTGCGAGGAGTGCAGAATTTGCAAGGAGTGCAGCCTTTGCAAGGAGTTCAGCCTTCGCAAGGAATGCAGCCTTCACATGCATTGCAGCCTTTGCAAGGAGTACTGCCGTTGCAAGGAGTACAGCATTCGCAAGGAGTGCAGCATCCGCAAGGAGTGCAGCATTCGCAAGGAGTGGAGCCCTTTCATGGAGTGCAGCCTTCGCAAAGAGAGCCGCCTTTGCTTGGAGTGTGGCCTTTGCATGGTTTTCAGCCTTCACATGGAGTGCAGCCTTCACATGGAGTGAAGCCTTCACATGGAGTGTAGCCTTCAAAATGGAGTGCAACATTGGCATGGAGTGTAGCTTTCGCAAGGAGTGCATCAGTCGCATGGGGTGCACCCTTCACAACTACAGCAGCATCAGCATGGAGTACAGCCTTCGTATGCAGTGCAGGCATTCACATGGAGTGCAGCCTACACATGAAGTGCAGCCTTCACATGGAATGCAGCCTTCACATGGAGTGCAGCCATTCATATGGAATGCCGCCTTCACATGGAGTGCAGCCTTCACATGGAGTGCTGCCTTCGCATGGAGTGCTGCCTTCACAAGGACTGCAGCCACAAGGTGTGTTGTCCTCAAAAGATGAGCTTTCCTTCACAAGGAGTGCAGCCTTTGCAAGGAGTGGAGCCTTTGCAAGGAGTGCAGCCTTTGCAAGGAGTGCAGCCTTCGCAAGGAGTGCAGCAGTCGCAAGGAGTGCAGCATTCGCAAGGAGTCGAGAATTCGGAAGGAGTGCAGCATTCGCATGGAGTGCAGCCTTCGCAAAGAGTGCCGCCTTCGCATGGAGTGTGTCCTTTGCATGGATTGCAGCCTTCACATGGAGTGCAGCCTTCACATGGAATGAAGCCTTCACATGGAGTGTAGCCTTCCCAATGGAGTGCAACATTGGCATGGAGTGTAGCCTTCGCAAGGACTGCATCAGTCGCATGGGGTGCAGCCTTCACACCTACATCAGCATTCGCATGGGGTACAGCCTTCGTATGTAGTGCAGGCATTCACATGGAGTGCAGCCTACACATGAAGTGCAGCTTTCACATGGAGGGCAGCCTTCACATGGAGTGCAGCCAATCATATGGAATGCAGCCTTCACATGGAGTGCAGCCTTCACATGGAGTGCTGCCTTCGCATAGAGTGCTGCCTTCACATGGACTGCAGCCACAAGGTGTGTTGTCCTCAAAATATGAGTTTTCCTTCACAAGGAGTGCAGCCTGTGCAAGGAGTGGAGCCTTTGCAAGGAGTAGAGCCTTTGCAAGGAGTGCAGCCTTTGCAAGGAGTGCAGCCTTCGCAAGGAGTGCAGCCTTCGCAAGGAACGATGCCTTCACATGCATTGCAGCCTTTGCAAAAAGTACAGCCTTCGCAAGGAGTGCAGCATTCGCAAGGAGTGCAGCATTCGCAAGGAGTGCAGCCTTTGCATGGAATTCAGCCTTCGCAAAGAGTGCCGCCTTTGCATGGAGTGTGGCCTTTGCATGGATTTCAGCATTCACATGGAGTGCAGCCTTCACATGGAGTGAAGCCTTCACATGGAGTGTAGCCTTCCCAATGGAGTGCAACATTGGCATGGAGTGTAGCCTTCGCAAGGAGTGCATCAGTCACATGGGGTGCAGCCTTCACACCTACAGCAGCATTCGCATGGGGTACAGCCTTCGTATGTAGTGCAGGCATTCACATGGAGTGCAGCCTACACATGAAGTGCAGCCTTCACATGGAGTGCAGCCTTCACATGGAGTGCAGCCATTCATATGGAATGCAGCCTTCACATGGAGTGCAGCCTTCACATGGAGTGCTGCCTTCGCATGTAGTGCTGCCTTCACATGGACTGCAGCCACAAGGTGTGTTGTCCTCAAAATATGAGCTTTCCTTCACAAGGAGTGCAGCCTTCGCAAGGAGTGCAGCCTTAGCAAGGAGTGCAGCCTTTGCAAGGAGTGCAGCCTTCACAAGGAGTGCTGCATTCGCAAGGAGTGCAGCATTCGCAAGCAGTGGAGCCTTCGCAAGGAGTGCAGCCTTTGCATGGATTTCAGCCTTCACATGGAGTGCAGCCTTCACATGGAGTGAAGCCTTCACATGGAGTGTAGCCTTCCCTATGGAGCGCAACATTGGTATGGAGTGTAGCCTTCGCAAGGAGTGCATCAGTCACATGGGGAGCAGATTTCACACCTACAGCAGCATTCGCATGGGGTACAGCCTTCGTATGTAGTGCAAGGCATTCACATGGAGTGCAGCCTACACATGAAGTGCAGCCTTCACATGGAGTGCAGCCTTCACATGGAGTGCAGCCATTCATATGGAATGCAGCCTTCACATGGAGTTCAGCCTTCACATGAATTGCTGCCTTCGCATGGAGTGCTGCCTTCACATGGACTGTAGCCACAAGGTGTGTGGTCCTCAAAAGATGAGCTTTCCTTCACAAGGAGTGCAGCCTTTGCAAGGAGTGGAGCCTTTGCAATGAGTGCAGCGTTTGCAAGGAGTGCAGCCTTTGCAAGGAGTGCAGCCTTTGCAAGGAATTCAGCCTTCACATGCATTGCAGCCTTTGCAAGGAGTACCGCCTTCTCAAGGATTTCAGCATTCGCAAGGAGGGCTGCATGCGCAAGGAGTGGAGCCTTCGCAAGGTGTGCAGCCTTTGCAAGGAATGAAGCCTTCACATACATTGCAGACTTCGCAAGGAGGACAGCCTTCGCAAGGAGTGCAGCCTTCACAAGGAGTGCAGCATTCGCAAGGAGTGGAGCCTTCGGATGGAGTGCAGCCTTCGCAAAGAGTGCCGCCTTCGCAAGGAGTGTGGCCTTTGCATGGATTGCAGCCTTCACATGGAGTGCAGCCTACACATGGAATGAAGCCTTCACATGGAGTGTAGCCTTCCCAATGGAGTGCAACATTGGCATGGAGTGTAGCCTTCGCAAGGAGTGCATCAGTCGCATGGGGTGCAGCCTTCACACCTACAGCAGCATTCGCAAGGGGTAGAGCTTTCGTATGTAGTGCAGGCATTCACATGGAGTGCAGCATACACATGAAGTGCAGCCTTCACATGGAGTGCAGCCTTCACATGGAGTGCAGCCATTCATATGGAATGCAGCCTTCACATGCAGTGCAGCCTTCACATGGAGTGCTGCCTTCGCATGGAGTGCTGCCTTCACATGGAATGCAGCCACAAGGTGTGTTGTCCTCAAAAGATGAGCTTTCCTTCATAAGGAGTGTAGCCTTTGCAAGGACTGGAGCCTAAGCAAGGAGTGCAGCCTTTGCAAGGAGTGCGGCCTTTGCAAGGAGTGCAGCCTTTGCAAGGAATGCAGCCTTCACATGCATTGCAGCCTTTGCAAGGAGTACAGCTTTTGCAAGGAGTGCAGCATTCGTAAGGAGTGCAGCATTCGCAAGGAGTGGAGCCTTCGCAAGGACTGCAGCCCTCATATGCATTGCAGCCTTCGCAAGGAGTACAGCCTTAGCAAGGAGTGCAGCATCGCAAGGAGTGCAGCATTCGCAAGGAGTGGAGCCTTCGCAAGGAGTGCGGCCTTCACTTGGAGTGCAGCCTTCGCATGGAATGTGGCCTTTGCATGGATTTCAGCCTTCACATGGAGTGCAGCCTTCACATGTAGTGAAGCCTTCATATGGAGTGTAGCCTTCGCAATGGAGTGCAACATTGGCATGGAGTGTAGCCTTTGCAAGGAGTGCATCAGTCACATGGGGTGCAGCCTTCACACCTACAGCAGCATTTGCATGGGGTACAGCCTTCATATGTAGTGCAGGCATCCACATGGAGTGCAGCCTACACATGAAGTGCAGCCTTCACATGGAGTGCAGCCTTCACATGGAGTGCAGCCATTCATATGGAAAGCAGCCTTCACATGGAGTGCTGCCTTCGCTTGGAGTGCTGCCTTCACATGGACTGCAGCCACAAGGTGTGTTGTCCTCAAAATATGAGCTTTCCTTCACAAGGAGTGCAGCCTTTGCAAGGAGTGCAGCCTTTGCAAGGAGTGCAGCCTTCGCAAGGAGTGCAGCCTTCGCAAGGAATGCAGCCTTCACATGCATTGCAGCCTTCGCAAGGAGTACAGCCTTCGCAAGGAGTGCAGCATTCGCAAGGAATGCAGCATTCGCATGGAGTGGAGCCTTTGCAAGGAGTGCAGCCTTTGCATGGAGTGCAGCCTTCGCAAAGAGTGCCGCCTTTGCATGGAGTGTGGCCTTTGCATGGATTTCAACCTTCACATGGAGTGCAGCCTTCACATGGAGTGAAGCCTTCACATGGAGTGCAGCCATTCATATGGAATGCAGCCTTCACATGGAGTGCAGCCTTCACATGGAGTGCTGCCTTCGCATGGTGTGCTGCCTTCACAAGGACTGCAGCCACAAGGTGTGTTGTCCTCAAAAGAAGAGCTTTCCTTCACAAGGAGTGCAGCCTTTGCAAGGAGTGGAGCCTTTGCAAGGAGTGCAGCCTTTGCAAGGAGCGCAGCCTTTGCAAGGAGTGCAGCCTTTGCAAGGAGTGCAGCCTTCACAAGGAATGCAGCCTTCACATGCATTGCAGCCTTCACAAGGAGTACAGCCTTTGGAAGGAGTGCAGCATTCGCAAGGAGTGCAGCATTCGCAAGGAGTGGCGCCTTCGCAAGGAGTGCAGCCTTCACATGCATTGCAGCCTTCGCAAGGAGTACAGCCTTCGCAAGGAGTGCAGCATTCGCAAGGAGTGCAGCATTCGCAAGGAGTGGATCCTTCGCAAAGAGTGCAGCCTTCGCATGGATTGCAGCATTCTCAAAGAGTGCCGCCTTTGCATGGAGTGTGGCCTTTGCATGGATTTCAGCCTTCACATGGAGTGCAGCCTTCATATAGAGTGAAGCCTTCACATGGAGTGTAGCCTTCCCAATGGAGTGCAACATTGGCATGGAGTGTAGCCTTCGCAAGGAGTGCATCAGTCGCATGGGGTGCTGCCTTCACACCTACAGCAGCATTCACATGGGGTACAGCCTTCGTATGTAGTGCAATAAATTCACATGGAATGCAGCCTACACATGAAGTGCAGCCTTCACATGGAGTGCAGCCTTCACATGGAGTGCTGCCTTCGCATGGAGTGCTGCCTTCACATGGACTGCAGCCACAAGGTGTCTTGTCCTCAAAAGATGAGCTTTCCTTCACAAGGAGTGCAGCCTTTGCAAGGAGTGCAGCCTTTGCAAGGAGTGCAGCCTTCGCAAGGAATGCAGCCTTCACATGCATTGCAGCCTTTGCAAGGAGTACAGCCTTTGGAAGGAGTACAGCATTCGCAAGGAGTGCAGCATTCGCAAGGAGGGGAGCGTTTGCAAGTAGTGCAGCCTTCACATGCATTGCAGCCTTTGCAAGGAGTACAGCCTTCGCAAGGAGTGCAGCATTCGCAAGGAGTGCAGCATTCACAAGGAGTGGAGCCTTCGCAAGGAGTGCAGCCCTCACATGCATTGCAGCCTTCGCAAGGAGTACAGCCTTAGCAAGCAGTGCAGCATCGCAAGGAGTGCAGCATTCGCAAGGAGTGGACCCTTCGCAAGGAGTGCGGCCTTCACATGGAGTGCAAACTTCGCAAGGAATGTGGCCTTTGCATGGATTTCAGCCTTCACATGGAGTGCACCCTTCACATAGAATGAAGCCTTCACATGGAGTGTAGCCTTCCCAATGGAGTGCAACATTGGCATGGAGTGTAGCCTTCGCAAGGACTGCATCAGTCGCATGGGGTGCAGCCTTCACACCTACAGCAGCATTTGCATGGGGTACAGCCTTCGTATGTAGTGCAGGCATTCACTTGGAGTGCAGCCTACACATGAAGTGCATCCTTCACATGGAATGCAGCCTTCACCTGGAGTGCAGCCATTTATATGGAATGCAGCCTTCACATGGAGTGCTGCCTTCGCATGGAGTGCTGCCTTCACATGGACTGCAGCCACAAGGTGTGTTGATCTCAAAATATGAGCTTTCCTTCACAAGGAGTGCAGCCTTTGCAATTAGTGCAGCCTTTGCAAGGAGTGCAGCCTTCGCAAGGAGTGCAGCCTTCGCAAGGGATGCAGCCCTCACATGCATTGCAGCCTTCGCAAGGAGTGCAGCCTTCGCAAGGAGTGCAGCATTCGCAAGGAATGCAGCATTCGCATGGAGTGGAGCCTTCGCAAGGAGTACAGCCTTAGCATGGAGTGCAGCCTTCGCAAAGAGTGCCGCCTTTGCATGGAGTGTGGCCTTTGCATGGATTTCAGCCTTCACATGGAGTGCAGCCTTCACATGGAGTGAAGCCTTCACATGGAGTGCAGCTATTCATATGGAATGCAGCCTTCACATGGAGTGCAGCCTTCACATGGAGTGCTGCCTTCGCATGGAGTGCTGCCTTCACAAGGAATGCAGCCACAAGGTGTGTTGTCCTCAAAAGATGAGCTTTCCTTCACAAAGAGTGCAGCCTTTCCAAGGAGTGCAGCCTTTGCAAGGAGTGCAGCCTTCGCAAGGAATGCAGCCTTCACAAGGAATGCAGCCTTCACATGCATTGCAGCCTTCGCAAGGAGTACAGCCTTCGCAAGGAGTGCAGCATTCGCAAAGAGTGCAGCATTCGCATGGAGTGGAGCCTTCGCAAGGAGTGCAACCTTTGCATGGAGTGCAGCCTTCGCAAAGAGTGCCGCCTTTGCATGGAGTGTGGCCTTTGCATGGATTTCAGCCTTCACATGGAGTGCAGCCTTCACATGGAGTGATGCCTTCACATGGAGTGTAGCCTTCCCAATGGAGTGACACATTGGCATGGAGTGTAGCCTTTGCAAGGAGTGCATCAGTCACATGGGGTGCAGCCTTCACACCTACAGCAGCATTCGCATGGGGTACAGCCTTCATATCTAGTGCAGGCATTCACATGGAGTGCAGCCTACACATGAAGTGCAGCCTTTACATTGAGTGCAGCCTTCACATGGAGTGCAGCCATTCATATGGAATGCAGCCTTCACATGGAGTGCAGCCTTCACATGGAGTGCTGCCTTCGCATGGAGTGCTGCCTTCACATGGACTGCAGCCACAAGGTGTGTTGTCCTCAAAAGATGAGCTTTCCTTCACAAGGAGTGCAGCCTTTGCAAGGAGTGGGGCCTTTGCAAGGAGTGCAGCCTTTGCAAGTAGTGCAGCCTTTGCAAGGAGTGCAGCCTTTGCAAGGAATGCAGCCTTCACATGCATTGCAGACTTCGCAAGGAGTACAGCCTTCACAAGGAGTGCAGCATTCGCAAGGAGTGCAGCATTCGCAAGGAGTCGAGCTTTCGCAAGGTGTGCAGCCTTCGCAAGGAATGCAGCCTTCACATGCATTGCAGCCTTCGCATTGAGTGTAGCCTTCGCAAGGAGTGCAGCATTCGCAAGGAGTGGAGCCTTCGGATGGAGTGCTGCCTTCGCAAAGAGTGCCGCCTTCACATGGAGTGCAGCCTTTGCAAGGAGTGCAGCCTTCGCAAGGAATGCACCCTCGACATGCATTGCAGCCTTTGCAAGGAATACAGCCTTTGCAAGGAGTACAGCATTCGCAAAGAGTGCAGCATTTGAGAGGAGTGCAGCATTCGCAAGGAGTGGAGCCTTCGCATGGAGTGCAGCCTTCGCAAAGAGTGCCGCCTTTGCATGGAGTGTGGCCTTTGCATGGATTTCAGCCTTCACATGGAGTGCAGCCTTCACATGGAGTGAAGCCTTCACATGGAGAGTAGCCTTCCCAATGGAGTGCAACATTGGCATGGAGTGTAGCCTTCGCAAGGAGTGCATCAGTCGCATGGGGTGCAGCCTTCACACCTACAGCAGCATTGTCATGGGGTACAGCCTTCGTATGTAGTGCAGGCATTCACACGGAGTGCAGCCTACACATGAAGTGCAGCCTTCACATGGAGTGCAGCCTTCACATGGAGTGCAGCCATTCATATGGAATGCAGCCTTCACATGGAGTGCAGCCTTCACATGGAGTGCTGCCTTCGCATGGAGTGCTGCCTTCAAATGGACTGCCGCCACAAGGTGTTGTCCTCAAAAGATGAGCTTTCCTTCACAAGGAGTGCAGCCTTTGCAAGGAGTGGGGACTTTGCAAGGAGTGCAGCCTTTGCAAGGAAAGCAGCCTTTGCAAGGAGTGCAGCCTTTGCAAGGAATGCAGCCTTCACATGCATTACAGCCTTTGCAAAGAGTACAGCCTTTGCAAGGAGTGCAGCATTCGCAAGGAGTGCAGCATTCGCAAGGAGTGGAGCCTTCGCAAGGAGTGCAGCCTTCACATGCATTGCAGCGTTCGCAAGGAGTACAGCCTTAACAAGGAGTGCAGCATCGCAAGGAGTGCAGCATTCGCAAGGAGTGGAGCCTTTGCAAGGAGTGCAGCCTTCACATGGAGTGCAGCCTTCGCATGGAATGTGGCCTTTGCATGGATTTCAGCCTTCACATGGAGTGCAGCCTCCACATGGAGTGAAGCCTTCATATGGAGTGTAGCCTTCACAATGGCGTGCAACATTGACATGGAGTGTAGCCTTCGCAAGGAGTGCATCAGTCGCATGGCGTGCAGCCTTCACACCTGCAGAAGCATTTGCATGGGGTACAGCCTTCATATGTAGTGCAGGCATTCACATGGAGTGCAGCCTACACATGAAGTGCAGCCTTCACACGGAGTGCAGCCTTCACATGGAGTGCAGCCATTCATATGGAATGCAGCCTTCACATGGATTGCTGCCTTCGCATGGAGTGCTGCCTTCACATGGACTGCAGCCACAAGGTGTGTTGTCCTCAAAATATGAGCTTTCCTTCACAAGGAGTGCAGCCTTTGCAAGGAGTGCAGCCTTTGCAAGGAGTGCAGCCTTCGCAAAGAGTGCCGCCTTTGCATGGAGTGTGGCCTTTGCATGGATTTCAGCTTTCACATGGAGTGCAGCCTTCACATAGAGTGAAGCCTACACATGGAGTGCAGCCATTCATATGGAATGCAGCCTTCACATGGAGTGCAGCCTTCACATGGAGTGCTGCCTTCGCATGGAGTGCTGCCTTCACATGGACTGCAGCCACAAGGTGTGTTGTCCTCAAAAGATGAGCTTTCCTTCACAAGGAGTGCAGCCTTTGCAAGGAGTGGAGCCTTTGCAAGGAGTGCAGCCTTTGCAAGGAGCGCAGCCTTTGCAAGGAGTACAGCCTTTGCAAGGTGTGCAGCCTTCACAAGGAATGCAGCCTTCACATGCATTGCAGCCTTCACAAGGAGTACAGCCTTTGGAAGGAGTGCAGCATTCGCAAGGAGTGCAGCATTCGCAAGGAGTGGCGCCTTCGCAAGGAGTGCAGCCTTCACATGCATTGCAGCCTTCGCAAGGAGTACAGCCTTCGCAAGGAGTGCAGCATTCGCAAGGAGTGCAGCATTCGCAAGGAGTGGATCCTTCGCAAAGAGTGCAGCCTTTGCATGGATTGCAGCATTCTCAAAGAGTGCCGCCTTTGCATGGAGTGTGGCCTTTGCATGGATTTCAGCCTTCACATGGAGTGCAGCCTTCATATAGAGTGAAGCCTTCACATGGAGTGTAGCCTACCCAATGGAGTGCAACATTGGCATGGAGTGTAGCCTTCGCAAGGAGTGCATCAGTCGCATGGGGTGCTGCCTTCACACCTACAGCAGCATTCACATGGGGTACAGCCTTCGTATGTAGTGCAGGAAATTCACATGGAGTGCAGCCTACACATGAAGTGCAGCCTTCACATGGAGTGCAGCCTTCACATGGAGTGCAGCCATTCATATGGAATGCAGCTTTCACATGGAGTGCAGCCTTCACATGAAGTGTTGCCTCCGCATGGAGTGCTGACTTCACATGGACTGCAGCCACAAGATGTGTTGTCTTCAAAAGATGAGCATTCCATCACAAGGAATGCAGCCTTTGCAAGGAGTGGAGCCTTTGCAAGGAGCGCAGCCTTTGCAAGGAGTGGAGCCTTCACATGCATTGCAGCCTTCGCAAGGAGTACAACCTTCGCAAGGAGTACAGCATTCGCAAGGAGTGCAGCATTCGCAAGGAGTGGAGCCTTCGCAAGGAGTGCAGCCTTCACATGCATTGCAGCCTTCGCAAGGAGTACAACCTTCGCAAGGAGTGCAGCATTCGCAAGGAGTGCAACATTCGCAAGGAGTGGAGCCTTCGCAAGGAGTGCGGCCTTTTCATGGAGTGCAGCCTTCGCATGGAGTGCAGCCTTCACATGGAGTGAAGCCTTCACATGGAGTGTAGCCTTCCCAATGGAGTGCAACATTGGCATGGAGTGTAGCCTTCGCAAGGAGTGCATCAGTCGCATGGGGTGCTGCCTTCACACCTACAGCAGCATTTGCATCGGGTACAGCCCTCGTATGTAGTGCAGGCATTCACATATAGTGCAGCCTACACATGAAGTGCAGCCTTGACATGGAGTGCAGCCTTCACATGGAGTGCACCCATTCATATGGAATGCAGCCTTCACATGAAGTGCAGCCTTCACATGGAGTGCTGCCTTCGCATGGAGTGCTGCCTTCACATGGACTGCAGCCACAATGTGTCTTGTCCTCAAAAGATGAGCTTACCTTCTCAAGGAGTGCAGCCTTTGCAAGAAGTGGAGCCTTTGCAAGGAGTGCAGCCATTGCAAGTAGTGCAGCCTTTACAAGGAGTGCAGCCTTCGCAAAGAATGCAGCCTTCACATGCATTGCAGCCTTTGCAAGGAGTAGAGCCTTTGCAAGGGGTACAGCATTCGCAAGGAGTGCAGCATTCGCAAGGAGGGGAGCGTTCGCAAGTAGTGCAGCCCTCACATGCATTGCAGCCTTCGCAAGGAGTACAGCCTTCGCAAGGAGTGCAACATTCGCAAGTAGTGCAGCATTTGCAAGGAGTGCAGCATTCGCAAGGAGTGGAGCCTTTGCATGCAGTGCAGCCTTCGCAAAGAGTACCGCCTTAGCATGGAGTTGGCCTTTGCATGGTTTTCAGCCTTCACATGGAGTGCTGCCTTCACATGGACTGCAGCCACAAGGTGTGTTGTCTTCAAAAGATGAGCTTTCCTTCACAAGGAGTGCAGCCTTTGCAAGGAGTGGAGCCTTTGCAAGGAAAGCAGCCTTTGCAAGGAGTGCAGCGTTTGCAAGGAGTGCAGCCTTCGCAAGGAATGCAGCCTTCACATGCATTGCAGCCTTTGCAAGGAGTACAGCCTTTGCAAGGAGTGCAGCATTCGCAAGGAGTCCAGCATTCGCAAGGAGTGGAGCCTTTGCAAGGAGTGCAGGCTTCACATGCATTGCAGCCTTCGCAAGGAGTACAGCCTTCGCAAGGAGTGCAGCATTCGCAAGAAGTGCAGCATTCGCAATGAGTGGAGCCTTCGCAAGGAGTGCGGCGTTCGCATGGAGTGCAGCCTTCGCATGGAGTGTGGCCTTTGCATGGATTTCAGCCTTCACATGGAGTGCAGCCTTCACATGGAGTGAAGCCTTCACATGGAGTGTAGCCTTCGCAATGGAGTGCAACATTGGCATGGAGTGTAGCCTTCGCAAGGAGTGCATCATTCGCATGGGGTGCAGCCTTCACACCTACAGCAGCATTTGCATGGGGTACAGCCTTCGTATGTAGTGCAGGCATTCACACGGAGTGCAGCCTACATATGAAGTGCAGCCTTCACATGGAGTGCAGCCTTCACATGGAGTGCAGCCATTCAAATGGAATGCAGCCTTCACATGGAGTGCAGCCTTCACATGGAGTGCTGCCTTCGCATGGAGTGTTGCCTTCAAATGGACTGCAGCCACAATGTGTTGTCCTCAAAAGATGAGCTTTCCTTCACAAGGAGTGCAGCCTTTGCAAGGAGTGGAGCCCTTGCTAGGAGTGCAGCCTTTGCAAGGAGTGCAGCCTTTGCAAGGAATGCAGCCTTTGCAAGGAATGCAGCCTTCACATGCATTGCAGCCTTTGCAAGGAGTACAGCCTTTGCAAGGAGTGCAGCATTCGCAAGGAGTGCAGCATTCGCAAGGAGTGGAGCCTTCGCAAGGAGTGCAGCCTTCACATGCATTGCAGCCTTCGCAAGGGGTAGAGCCTTAGCAAGGAGTGCAGCATCGCAAGGAGTGCAGCATTCGCAAGGAGTGGAGCCTTCGCAAGGAGTGCGGCCTTCACATGGAGTGCAGCCTTCGCATGGAATGTGGCCTTTGCATGGATTTCAGCCTTCACATGGAGTGCAGCCTTCACATGGAGTGAAGCCTTCATATGGAGTGTGGCCTTCGCAATGGAGTGCAACATTGGCATGGAGTGTAGCCTTCGCAAGGAGTGCATCAGTAGCATGGGGTGCAGCCTTCACACCTACAGCAGCATTTGTATGGGGTACAGCCTTCATATGTAGTGCAGGCATTCACATGGAGTGCAGCCTACACATGAAGTGCTGCCTTCACATGGAGTGCAGCCATTCATATGGAATGCAGCCTTCACATGGTGTACTGCCTTCGCATGGAGTGCTGCCTTCACATGGACTGCAGCCACAAGGTTTGTTGTTCTCAAAATATGAGCCTTCCTTCACAAGGAGTGCAGCCTTTGCAAGGAGTGCAGCCTTTGCAAGGAGTGCAGCCTTCACAAGGAGTGCAGCCTTCGCAAGGAATGCAGCCTTCAAATGCATTGCAGCCTTCGCAAGGAGTACAGCCTTCGCAAGGAGTGCAGCATTCGCAAGGAATACAGCATTCGTATGGAGTGGAGCCTTCGCAATGAGTGCAGCCTTCACATGGAGTGCTGCCTTCGCATGGAGTGCTGCCTTCACATGGAGTGCTGCCTTCACATGGACTGCAGCCACAAGGTGTGTTGTTCTCAAAATATGAGCTTTCCTTCACAAGGAGTGCAGCCTTTGCAAGGAGTGCAGCCTTTGCAAGGAGTGCAGCCTTCGCAAGGAATGCAGCCTTCACATGCATTGCAGCCTTCGCAAGGAGTACAGCCTTCGCAAATAGTGCAGCATTCGCAAGGAATACAGCATTCGCATGGAGTGGAGCCTTCGCAATGAGTGCAGCCTTTGCATGGAGTGCAGCCTTCACAAAGAGTGCCGCCTTTGCATGGAGTGTGGCCTTTGCATGGATTTCAACCTTCACATGGAGTGCAGCCTTCACATGGAGTGAAGCCTTCACATGGAATGCAGCCATTCATATGGAATGCAGCCTTCACATGGAGTGCAGCCTTAACATGGAGTGCTGCCTTCGCATGGAGTGCTGCCTTCACATGGACTGCAGCCACAAGGTGTGTTGTCCTCAAAAGATGAGCTTTCCTTCACAAGGAGTGCAGCCTTTGCAAGGAGTGGAGCCTTTGCAAGGAGTGCAGCCTTTGCAAGGAGTGCAGCATTTGCAATGAGTGCAGCCTTCGCAAGGAATGCAGCCTTCACATGCATTGCAGACTTCGCAAGGAGTACAGCCTTCGCAAGGAGTGCAGCATTCGCAAGGAGTGCAGCATTCGCAAGGAGTCGAGCCTTCGCATGGAGTGCAGCCTTCGCAAGGAGTGCCGCCTTTGCATGGAGTGTGGCCTTTGCATGGATTTCAGCCTTCACATGGAGTGCAGCCTTCACATGGGGTGAAGCCTTCACATGGAGTGTAGCCTTCCCAATGGAGTGCAACATTGGCATGGGGTGTAGCCTTCGCAAGGACTTCATCAGTCGCATGGGGTGCAGCCTTCACACCTACAGCAGCATTCGCATGGGGTACAGCCTTCGTATGTAGTGCAGGCATTCACATGGAGTGCAGCCTACACATGAAGTGCAGCCTTCACATGGAGTGCAGCCACAATGTGTCTTGTCCTCAAAAGATGAGCTTTCCTTTACAAGGAGTGCAGCCTTTGCAAGGAGTGGAGCCTTTGCGAGGAGTGCAGAATTTGCAAGGAGTGCAGCCTTTGCAAGGAGTTCAGCCTTCGCAAGGAATGCAGCCTTCACATGCATTGCAGCCTTTGCAAGGAGTACTGCCGTTGCAAGGAGTACAGCATTCGCAAGGAGTGCAGCATCCGCAAGGAGTGCAGCATTCGCAAGGAGTGGAGCCCTTTCATGGAGTGCAGCCTTCGCAAAGAGAGCCGCCTTTGCTTGGAGTGTGGCCTTTGCATGGTTTTCAGCCTTCACATGGAGTGCAGCCTTCACATGGAGTGAAGCCTTCACATGGAGTGTAGCCTTCAAAATGGAGTGCAACATTGGCATGGAGTGTAGCTTTCGCAAGGAGTGCATCAGTCGCATGGGGTGCACCCTTCACAACTACAGCAGCATCAGCATGGAGTACAGCCTTCGTATGCAGTGCAGGCATTCACATGGAGTGCAGCCTACACATGAAGTGCAGCCTTCACATGGAATGCAGCCTTCACATGGAGTGCAGCCATTCATATGGAATGCCGCCTTCACATGGAGTGCAGCCTTCACATGGAGTGCTGCCTTCGCATGGAGTGCTGCCTTCACAAGGACTGCAGCCACAAGGTGTGTTGTCCTCAAAAGATGAGCTTTCCTTCACAAGGAGTGCAGCCTTTGCAAGGAGTGGAGCCTTTGCAAGGAGTGCAGCCTTTGCAAGGAGTGCAGCCTTCGCAAGGAGTGCAGCAGTCGCAAGGAGTGCAGCATTCGCAAGGAGTCGAGAATTCGGAAGGAGTGCAGCCTTCGCACGGTGTGCAGCCTTCGCAAAGAGTGCCGCCTTTGCATGGAGTGTGGACTTTGCATGGATTTCAGCCTTCACATGGAGTGCAGCCTTCACATGGAGTGAAGCCTTCACATGGAGTGTAGCCTTCCCAATGGAGTGCAACATTGACATGGAGTGTAGCCTTCGCAAGGAGTGCATCAGTCGCATAGGGTGCAGCCTTCACACCTACAGAAGCATTAGCATGGGGTACAGCCTTCGTATGTAGTGCAGGCATTCACATGGAGTGCAGCCTACACATGAAGTGCAGCCTTCACATGGAGTGCAGCCTTCACATGGAGTGCAGCCATTCATATGGAATGCAGCCTTCACATGGAGTGCAGCCTTCACATGGAGTGCTGCCTTCGCATAGAGTGCTGCCTTCACATGGACTGCAGCCACAAGGTGTGTTGTCCTCAAAATATGAGTTTTCCTTCACAAGGAGTGCAGCCTGTGCAAGGAGTGGAGCCTTTGCAAGGAGTAGAGCCTTTGCAAGGAGTGCAGCCTTTGCAAGGAGTGCAGCCTTCGCAAGGAGTGCAGCCTTCGCAAGGAACGATGCCTTCACATGCATTGCAGCCTTTGCAAAAAGTACAGCCTTCGCAAGGAGTGCAGCATTCGCAAGGAGTGCAGCATTCGCAAGGAGTGCAGCCTTTGCATGGAATTCAGCCTTCGCAAAAAGTGCCGCCTTTGCATGGAGTGTGGCCTTTGCATGGATTTCAGCATTCACATGGAGTGCAGCCTTCACATGGAGTGAAGCCTTCACATGGAGTGTAGCCTTCCCAATGGAGTGCAACATTGGCATGGAGTGTAGCCTTCGCAAGGAGTGCATCAGTCACATGGGGTGCAGCCTTCACACCTACAGCAGCATTCGCATGGGGTACAGCCTTCGTATGTAGTGCAGGCATTCACATGGAGTGCAGCCTACACATGAAGTGCAGCCTTCACATGGAGTGCAGCCTTCACATGGAGTGCAGCCATTCATATGGAATGCAGCCTTCACATGGAGTGCAGCCTTCACATGGAGTGCTGCCTTCGCATGTAGTGCTGCCTTCACATGGACTGCAGCCACAAGGTGTGTTGTCCTCAAAATATGAGCTTTCCTTCACAAGGAGTGCAGCCTTCGCAAGGAGTGCAGCCTTAGCAAGGAGTGCAGCCTTTGCAAGGAGTGCAGCCTTCACAAGGAGTGCTGCATTCGCAAGGAGTGCAGCATTCGCAAGCAGTGGAGCCTTCGCAAGGAGTGCAGCCTTTGCATGGATTTCAGCCTTCACATGGAGTGCAGCCTTCACATGGAGTGAAGCCTTCACATGGAGTGTAGCCTTCCCTATGGAGCGCAACATTGGTATGGAGTGTAGCCTTCGCAAGGAGTGCATCAGTCACATGGGGAGCAGATTTCACACCTACAGCAGCATTCGCATGGGGTACAGCCTTCGTATGTAGTGCAGGCATTCACATGGAGTGCAGCCTACACATGAAGTGCAGCCTTCACATGGAGTGCAGCCTTCACATGGAGTGCAGCCATTCATATGGAATGCAGCCTTCACATGGAGTTCAGCCTTCACATGAATTGCTGCCTTCGCATGGAGTGCTGCCTTCACATGGACTGTAGCCACAAGGTGTGTGGTCCTCAAAAGATGAGCTTTCCTTCACAAGGAGTGCAGCCTTTGCAAGGAGTGGAGCCTTTGCAATGAGTGCAGCGTTTGCAAGGAGTGCAGCCTTTGCAAGGAGTGCAGCCTTTGCAAGGAATTCAGCCTTCACATGCATTGCAGCCTTTGCAAGGAGTACCGCCTTCTCAAGGATTTCAGCATTCGCAAGGAGGGCTGCATGCGCAAGGAGTGGAGCCTTCGCAAGGTGTGCAGCCTTTGCAAGGAATGAAGCCTTCACATACATTGCAGACTTCGCAAGGAGGACAGCCTTCGCAAGGAGTGCAGCCTTCACAAGGAGTGCAGCATTCGCAAGGAGTGGAGCCTTCGGATGGAGTGCAGCCTTCGCAAAGAGTGCCGCCTTCGCAAGGAGTGTGGCCTTTGCATGGATTGCAGCCTTCACATGGAGTGCAGCCTACACATGGAATGAAGCCTTCACATGGAGTGTAGCCTTCCCAATGGAGTGCAACATTGGCATGGAGTGTAGCCTTCGCAAGGAGTGCATCAGTCGCATGGGGTGCAGCCTTCACACCTACAGCAGCATTCGCAAGGGGTAGAGCTTTCGTATGTAGTGCAGGCATTCACATGGAGTGCAGCATACACATGAAGTGCAGCCTTCACATGGAGTGCAGCCTTCACATGGAGTGCAGCCATTCATATGGAATGCAGCCTTCACATGGAGTGCAGCCTTCACATGGAGTGGTGCCTGCGCATGGAGTGCTGCCCTCACATGGACTGCAGCCACAAGGTGTGTTGTCCTAGAAAGATGAGCTTTCCTTCAGAAGGAGTGCAGCCTTTGCAAGGAGTGCAGCCTTTGCAAGGAGTGCAGCCTTCGCAAGGAATGCAGCCTTCACATGCATTGCAGACTTCGCAAGGAGTACAGCCTTTGCAAGGAGTGCAGCATTCGCAAGGAGTGCAGCATTCGCAAGGAGTGCAGCCTTCGCAAGGAGTGCAGCCTTCACATGCATTGGAGCCTTCAAAAGGAGTACAGCCTTCGCAAGGAGTGCAGCATTTGCAGGAGTGCAGCATTCGCAAAGAGTGAAGCCTTCGCAAGGAGTGCAGGCTTCGCATGGAGTGCAGCATTCTCAAAGAGTACCGCCTTTGCATGGAGTGTGGCCTTTGCATGGATTTCAGCCTTCACATGGAGTGCAGCCTTCACATAGGGTGCAGCCATTCATATGGAATGCATCATTCGCATGGGGTACAGCCTTCGTATGTAGTGCAGCCTAAACATGAAGTGCAGCCTTCACATGGAGTACAGCCTTCACATGGAGTGCAGCTATTCATATGGAATGCAGCCTTCACATGGAGTGCAGCCTTCACATATAGTGCTGCCTTCGCATGGAGTGCTGCCTTCACATGGACTGCAGCCACAAGGTGTGTTGTCCTCAAAAGATGAGCTTTCCATCACAAGGAGTGCAGCCTTTGCAAGGAGTGGAGCCTTTACAAAGAGTGCAGCCTTTGGAAGGAGTGCAGCCTTTGCAAGGAGTGCAGCCTTTGCAAGGAATGCAGCCTTCACATGCATTGCAGCCTTCGCAAGGAGTACAGACTTTGCAAGGAGTGCAGCATTCGCAAGGAGTGCAGCATTCGCAAGGAGTTTAGCCTTCGCAAGTAGTGCAGCCTTCACATGCATTGCAGCCTTCACAAGGAGTACAGCCTTTGCAAGGAGTGCAGCATTCGCAAGGTGTGGAGCCTTCGCAAGGAGTGCAGCATTCGCATGGAGTGCAGCCTTCACAAAAAATGCCGCCTTCGAATGGAGTGTGCCCTTTGCATGGACTTCAGCCTTCACATGAAGTGCAGCCTTCACATGGAGTGAAGCCTTCACATGGAGTGTAGCCTTCCCAATGGAGTGCAACATTGGCATGGAGTGTAGCCTTCGCAAGGAGTGCATCAGTCACATGGGGTGCAGATTTCACACCTACATCAGCATTCGCATGGGGTACAGCCTTCGTATGTAGTGCACTCATTCACATGGAGTGCAGCCTACACATGAAGTGCAGCCTTCACATGGAGTGCAGCCTTCACATGGAGTGCTGCCTTCACATGGACTGCAGCCAAAGGTGTGTTGTCCTCAAAAGATGAGCTTTCCTTCACAAGGAGTGCAGCCTTCGCAAGGAATGCAGCCTTCACATGCATTGCAGCCTTCACAAGGAATACAGCCTTTGCAAGGAGTGCAGCATTCGCAAGGAGTGCAGCATTCGCAAGGAGTTTAGCCTTCGCAAGGAGTGCAGCCTTGACATGCATTGCAGCCTTCACAAGGAGTACAGCCTTCGCAAGGAGTGCAGCATTCGCAAGGAGTGGAGCCTTCGCAAGGAGTGCAGCCTTCACATGCATTGCAGCCTTCGCAAGGAGTACAGCCTTCACAAGGAGTGCAGCATTTGCAAGGAGTGCAGCATTCGCAAGGAATGCAGCATTCGCATGGAGTGGAGCCTTCGCAAGGAGTGCAGCCTTTGCATGGAGTGCAGCTTTCGCAAAGAGTGCCGCCTTTGCATGGAGTGTGGCCTTTGCATGGATTTCAGCCTTCACATGGAGTGCAGCCTTCACATGGAGTGAAGCCTTCACATGGAGTGCAGCCATTCATATGGAATGCAGCCTTCACATGGAGTGCAGCCTTCACATGGAGTGCTGCCTTCGCATGGAGTGATGCCTTCACAAGAACTGCAGCCACAAGGTGTGTTGTCCTCAAAAGATGAGCTTTCCTTCACAAGGAGTGCAGCCTTTGCAAGGAGTGGAGCCTTTGCAAGGAGTGCAGCCTTTGCAAGGAGTGCAGCATTTGCAAGGAGTGCAGCCTTCACAAGGAATGCAGCCTTCACATGCATTGCAGACTTCGCAAGGAGTACAGCCTTCGCAAGGAGTGAAGCATTCGCAAGGAGTGCAGCATTCGCAAGGAGTCGAGCCTTCGCAAGGAGTTTAGCCTTCGCAAGGAGTGCAGCCTTCACATGCATTGCAGCCTTCGCAAGGAGTACAGCCTTCACAAGGAGTGCAGCATTTGCAAGGAGTGCAGCATTCGCAAGGAATGCAGCATTCGCATGGAGTGGAGCCTTCACAAGCAGTGCAGCCTTTGCAAGGAGTGGAGCCTTCGCAAGGAGTGCAGCATTGGCATGGAGTGCAGCCTTCGCAAAGAGTGCCGCCTTCGCATGGAGTGTGGCATTTGCATGGATTGCAGCCTTCACATGGAGTGCACCCTTCACATGGATTGAAGCCTTCACATGGAGTGTAGCCTTCCCAATGGAGTGCAACATTGGCATGGAGTGTAGCCTTCGCAAGGACTGCATCAGTCGCATGGGGTGCAGCCTTCACACCTACAGCAGCATTTGCATGGGGTACAGCCTTCGTATGTAGTGCAGGCATTCACATGGAGTGCAGCCTACACATGAAGTGCAGCCTTCACATGGAGTGCATCCTTCACATGGAGTGCAGCCATTTATATGGAATGCAGCCTTCACATGGAGTGCTGCCTTCGCATGGAGTGCTGCCTTCACATGGACTGCAGCCACAAGGTGTGTTGTCCTCAAAATATGAGCTTTCCTTCACAAGGAGTGCAGCCTTTGCAAGGAGTGCAGCCTTTGCAAGGAGTGCAGCCTTCGCAAGGAATGCAGCCTTCACATGCATTGCAGACTTCGCAAGGAGTACAGCCTTCGCAAGGAGTGCAGCATTCGCAAGGAGTGGAGCCTTCGCATGGAGTCCAGCCTTCGCAAAGAGTACCGCCTTTGCATGGAGTGTGGCCTTTGCATGGATTTCAGCCTTCACATGGAGTGCAGCCTTCACATGGAGTGAAGCCTTCACATGAAGTGTAGCCTTCCCAATGGAGTGCAACATTGGCATGGAGTGTAGCCTTTGCAAGGACTTCATCAGTCGCATGGGGTGCAGCCTTCACACCTTCAGCAGCATTCGCATGGGGTACAGCCTTCGTATGTAGTGCTGGCATTCACATGGAGTGCAGCCTACACATGAAGTGCAGCATTCACATGGAGTGCAACCTTCACATGGAGTACAGCTATTCATATGGAATGCAGCCTTCACATGGAGTGCAGCTTTCACATGGAGTGCTGCCTTCGCATGGAGTGCTGCCTTCACATGGACTGCAGCCACAAGGTGTCTTGTCCTCAAAAGATGAGCTTTCCTTCACAAGGAGTGCAGCCTTTGCAAGGAGTGGAGCCTTTGCAAGGAGTGCAGCCTTTGCAAAGAGAGCAGCCTTTGCAAGGAGTGCAGCCTTCGCAAGGAATGCAGCCTTCACATGCATTGCAGCCTTTGCAAGGAGTACAGCCATTGCAATCAGTGCAGCATTCGCAAGGAGTGCAGCATTGGCAAGCAGTGGAGCCTTCGCAAGGAGTGCAGCCTTCACATGCATTGCAGCCTTCGCAAGGAGTACAGCCTTCGCAAGGAGTGCAGCATTCGCAAGAAGTGCAGCATTCGCAAGGAGTGGAGCCTTCGCAAGGACTGCGGCGTTCGCATGGAGTGCAGCCTTCGCATAGGGTGTGGCCTTTGCATGGAGTGCTGCCTTCGCATGGAGTGCTGCCTTCACATGCATTGCAGCCTTTGCAAGGAGTACAGCCATTGCAATCAGTGCAGCATTCGCAAGGAGAGCAGCATTCGCAAGGAGTGTAGCCTTCGCAAGGAGTGCATCAGTCGCATGGGGTGAAGCCTTCACACCTACAGCAGCATTCGCATGGGGTACAGCCTTCGTATGTAGTGCAGGCATTCACACGGAGTGCAGCCTACACATGAAGTGCAGGCTTCACATGGAGTGCAGCCTTCACATGGAGTGCAGCCATTCATATGGAATGCAGCCTTCACATGCAGTGCAGCCTTCACATGGAGTGCTGCCTTCGCATGGAGTGCTGCCTTCACATGGAATGCAGCCACAAGGTGTGTTGTCCTCAAAAGATGAGCTTTCCTTCATAAGGAGTGTAGCCTTTGCAAGGACTGGAGCCTTTGCAAGGAGTGCAGCCTTTGCAAGGAGTGCGGCCTTTGCAAGGAGTGCAGCCTTTGCAAGGAATGCAGCCTTCACATGCATTGCAGCCTTTGCAAGGAGTACAGCCTTTGCAAGGAGTGCAGCATTCGTAAGGAGTGCAGCATTCGCAAGGAGTGGAGCCTTCGCAAGGAGTGCAGCCCTCATATGCATTGCAGCCTTCGCAAGGAGTATAGCCTTAGCAAGGAGTGCAGCATCGCAAGGAGTGCAGCATTCGCAAGGAGTGGAGCCTTCGCAAGGAGTGCGGCCTTCACTTGGAGTGCAGCCTTCGCATGGAATGTGGCCTTTGCATGGATTTCAGCCTTCACATGGAGTGCAGACTTCACATGTAGTGAAGCCTTCATATGGAGTGTAGCCTTCGCAATGGAGTGCAACATTGGCATGGAGTGTAGCCTTTGCAAGGAGTGCATCAGTCACATGGGGTGCAGCCTTCACACCTACAGCAGCATTTGCATGGGGTACAGCCTTCATATGTAGTGCAGGCATCCACATGGAGTGCAGCCTACACATGAAGTGCAGCCTTCACATGGAGTGCAGCCTTCACATGGAGTGCAGCCATTCATATGGAAAGCAGCCTTCACATGGAGTGCTGCCTTCGCATGGAGTGCTGCCTTCACATGGACTGCAGCCACAAGGTGTGTTGTCCTCAAAATATGAGCTTTCCTTCACAAGGAGTGCAGCCTTTGCAAGGAGTGCAGCCTTTGCAAGGAGTGCAGCCTTCGCAAGGAGGGCAGCCTTCGCAAGGAATGCAGCCTTCACATGCATTGCAGCCTTCGCAAGGAGTACAGCCTTCGCAAGGATTGCAGCATTCGCAAGGAATGCAGCATTCGCATGGAGTGGAGCCTTCGCAAGGAGTGCAGCCTTTGCATGGAGTGCAGCCTTCACAAAGAGTGCCGCCTTTGCATGGATTGTGGCCTTTGCATGGATTTCAGCCTTCACATGGAGTGCAGCCTTCACAAGGAGTGAAGCCTTCACATGGTGTGCAGCCATTCATATGGAATGCAGCCTTCACATGGAGTGCAGCCTTCACATGGAGTGCTGCCTTCGCATGGTGTGCTGCCTTCACAAGGACTGCAGCCACAAGGTGTGTTTTCCTCGAAAGATGAGCTTTCCTTCACAAGGAGTGCAGCCTTTGCAAGGAGTGGAGCCTTTGCAAGGAGTGCAGCCTTTGCAAGGAGTGCAGCATTTGCAAGGAGTGCAGCCTTCACAAGGAATGCAGCCTTCACATGCATTGCAGACTTCGCAAGGAGTACAGCCTTCGCAAGGAGTGCAGCATTCGCAAGGAGTGCAGCATTCGCAAGGAGTCGAGCCTTCGCAAGGAGTGCAGCCTTGGCATGGAGTGCAGCCTTCGCAAAGAGTGCCGCCTTCGCATGGAGTGTGGCAATTGCATGGATTGCAGCCTTCACATGGAGTGCACCCTTCACATGGATTGAAGCCTTCACATGGAGTGTAGCCTTCCCAATGGAGTGCAACATTGGCATGGAGTGTAGCCTTCGCAAGGACTGCATCAGTCGCATGGGGTGCAGCCTTCACACCTACAGCAGCATTTGCATGGGGTACAGCCTTCGTATGTAGTGCAGGCATTCACATGGAGTGCAGCCTACACATGAAGTGCAGCCTTCACATGGAGTGCAGCCTTCACATGGAGTGCAGCCATTTATATGGAATGCAGCCTTCACATGAAGTGCTGCCTTCGCATGGAGTGCTGCCTTCACATGGACTGCAGCCACAAGGTGTGTTGTCCTCAAAATATGAGCTTTCCTTCACAAGGAGTGCAGCCTTTGCAAGGAGTGCAGCCTTTGCAAGGAGTGCAGCCTTCGCAAGGAATGCAGCCTTCACATGCATTGCAGACTTCGCAAGGAGTACAGCCTTCGCTAGGAGTGCAGCATTCACAAGGAGTGGAGCCTTCGCATGGAGTCCAGCCTTCGCAAAGAGTACCGCCTTTGCATGGAGTGTGGCCTTTGCATGGATTTCAGCCTTCACATGGAGTGCAGCCTTGACATGGAGTGAAGCCTTCACATGGAGTGTAGCCTTCCCAATGGAGTGCAACATTGGCATGGAGTGTAGCCTTTGCAAGGACTTAATCAGTCGCATGGGGTGCAGCCTTCACACCTTCAGCAGCATTCGCATGGGGTACAGCCTTCGTATGTAGTGCTGGCATTCACATGGAGTGCAGCCTACACATGAAGTGCAGCCTTCACATGGAGTGCAACCTTCACATGGAGTACAGCTATTCATATGGAATGCAGCCTTCACATGGAGTGCAGCCTTCACATGGAGTGCTGCCTTCGCATGGAGTGCTGCCTTCACATGGACTGCAGCCACAAGGTGTCTTGTCCTCAAAAGATGAGCTTTCCTTCACAAGGAGTTCAGCCTTTGCAAGGAGTGGAGCCTTTGCAAGGAGTGCAGCCTTTGCAAAGAGAGCAGCCTTTGCAAGGAGTGCAGCCTTCGCAAGGAATGCAGCCTTCACATGCATTGCAGCCTTTGCAAGGAGTACAGCCTTTGCAAGGAGTACAGCATTCGCAAGGAGTGCAGCATTCGCAAGGAGGGCAGCGTTTGCAAGTAGTGCAGCCTTCACATGCATTGCAGCCTTCGCAAGGAGTACAGCCTTCGCAAGGAGTGCAGCCTTCGCAAGGAGTGCAGCATTCGCAAGGAGTGGAGCCTTCGCATGGAGTGCAGCCTTCGCAAAGAGTGCCGCCTTTGCATGGAGTGTGGCCTTTGCATGGATTTCAGCCTTCACATGGAGTGCAGCCTTCACATGGAGTGAAGCCTTCACATGGAGTGTAGCCTTCCCAATGGAGTGCAACATTGGCATGGAGTGTAGCCTTCGCAAGGAGTGCATCAGTCGCATGGGGTGCAGCCTTCACACCTGCAGCAGCATTTGCATCGGGTACAGCCCTCGTATGTAGTGCAGGCATTCACATGGAGTGCAGCCTACACGAGAAGTGCAGCCTTCACATGGAGTGCAGCCTTCACATGGAGTGCAGCCATTCATATGGAATGCAGCCTTCACATGGAGTGCAGCCTTCACATGGAGTGCTGCCTTCGCATGGAGTGCTGCCTTCACATGGACTGCAGCCACAAGGTGTCTTGTCCTCAAAAGATGAGCTTTCCTTCACAAGGAGTGCAGCCTTTGCAAGGAGTGCAGCCTTTGCAAGGAGTGCAGCCTTCGCAAGGAATGCAGCCTTCACATGCATTGCAGCCTTTGCAAGGAGTACAGCCTTTGCAAGGAGTACAGCATTCGCAAGGAGTGCAGCATTCGCAAGGAGGGGAGCGTTTGCAAGTAGTGCAGCGTTCACATGCATTGCAGCCTTTGCAAGGAGTACAGCCTTCGCAAGGAGTACAGCATTCGCAAGGAGTGCAGCATTCGCAAGGAGGGGAGCATTTGCAAGTAGTGCAGCCTTCACATGCATTGCAGCCTTCGCAAGGAGTACAGCCTTCGCAAGGAGTGCAGCATTCGCAAGGAGTGCAGCATTCGCAAGGAGTGCAGCATTCGCAAGGAGTGGAGCCTTTGCATGGAGTGCAGCCTTCGCAAAGAGTGCCGCCTTTGCATGGAGTTTGGCCTCTGCATGGTTTTCAGCCTTCACATGGAGTGCAGCCTTCACATGGAGTGAAGCCTTCACATGGAGTGTAGCCTTCCCAATGGAGTGCAACATTGGCATGGAGTGTAGCTTTCGCAAGGAGTGCATCAGTCGCATGGGGTGCAGCCTTCACAACTACAGCAGCATCATCATGGGGTACAGCATTCGTATGTGGTGCAGGCATTCACATGGAGTGCAGCCTACACATGAAGTGCAGCCTTCACATGGAGTGCAGCATTCACATGGAGTGCAGCCATTCATATGGAATGCCGCCTTCACATGGAGTGCAGCCTTCACATGGAGTGCTGCCTTCACATGGAGTACTGCCTTCACATGGACTGCAGCCACAACGTGTGTTGTCCTCAAAAGATGAGCTTTCCTTCACAAGGAGTGCAGCCTTTGCAAGGAGTGGAAACTTTGCAAGGAATGCAGCCTTTGCAAGGAGTGCAGCCTTTGCAAGGAGTGCAGCCTTCGCAAGGAATGCAGCCTTCACATGCATTGCAGCCTTTGCAAGGAGTGCAGCCTTCGCAAGGAATGCAGCCTTCACATGCATTGCAGCCTTTGCAAGGAGTGCAGCATTCGCAAGGGGTGCAGCATTCGCAAGGAGTGGAGCCTTCGCAAGGAGTGCAGCCTTCACATGCATTGCAGCCTTTGCAAGGAGTACAGCATTCGCAAGGAGTGCAGCATTCGTAAGGAGGGCAGCGTTTGCAAGTAGTGCAGCCTTCACATGCATTGCAGCCTTCGCAAGGAGTACAGCCTTCGCAAGGAGTGCAGCCTTCGCAAGGAGTGCAGCATTCGCAAGGCGTGGAGCCTTCACATGGAGTGAAGCCTTCACATGGAGTGTAGCCTTCGCAATGGAGTGCAACATTGGCATGGAGTGTAGCCTTCGCAATGAGTGCATCAGTCGCATGGGGTGCAGCCTTCACACCTACAGCAGCATTCGCAAGGGGTACAGCCTTCGTATGTAGTGCAGGCATACACATGTAGTGCAGCCTACACATGAAGTGCAGCCTTCACATGGAGTGCAGCCTTCACATGGAGTGCAGCCATTCACATGGATTGCAGCCTTCACATGGAGTGCAGCCTTCACATGGAGTGAAGCCTTCACATGGAGTGTAGCCTTCCCAATGGAGTGCAACATTGGCATGGAGTGTAGCCTTTGCAAGGAATGCATCAGTCGCATGGGGTGCAGCCTTCACACCTACAGCAGCATTCGCATCGAGTACAGCCCTCGTATGTAGTGCAGGCATTGACATGTAGTGCAGCCTACACATGAAGTGCAGCCTTCACATGGAGTGAAGCCTTCACATGGAGTGCAGCCATTCATATGGAATGCAGCCTTCACATGGAGTGCAGCCTTCATATGGAGTGCTGCCTTCGCATGGAGTGCTGCCTTCACATGGACTGCAGCCACAAGGTGTGTTGTCCTTAAAAGATGAGCTTTCCTTCACAAGGAGTGCAGCCTTTGCAAGGAGTGGAGCCTTTGCAAGGAGTGCAGCCTTTGCAAGGAGTGCAGCCTTCACATGCATTGCAGCCTTTGCAAGGAGTACAGCCTTTGGAAGGAGTACAGCATTCGCAAGGAGTGCAGCATTCGCAAGGAGGGGAGCGTTTGCAAGTAGTGCAGCCTTCACATGCATTGCAGCCTTTGCAAGGAGTACAGCCTTCGCAAGGAGTGCAGCATTCGCAAGGAGTGCAGCATTCGCAAGGAGTGCGGCCTTCACATGGAGTGCAGCCTTCACATGGGGTGCAGCCTTCACATGCAGTGTAGCCATTCATATGGAATGCCGCCTTCACATGGAGTGCAGCCTTCACATGGAGTGCAGCCACAAGGTGTGTTGTCCTCAAAAGATGAGCTTTCCTTCACAAGGAGTGCAGCCTTTGCAAGGAGTGGAGATTTTGCAAGGAATGCAGCCTTTGCAAGGAGTGCAGCCTTCACATGCATTGCAGCCTTTGCAAGGAGTACAGCCTTTGCAGGGAGTACAGCATTCGCAAGGAGTGCAGCATTTGCAAGGAATGGAGCGTTCGCAAGGATTGCAGCCTTCACATGCATTGCAGCCTTCGCAAGGAGTACAGGTTTCACAAGGAGTGCAGCATTCGCAAGGAGTGCAGCATTCGCAAGGAGTGCAGCATTCGCAAGGAGTGCGGCCTTCACATGGAGTGCAGCCTTCACATGGGGTGCAGCCATTCATATGGAATGCAGCCTTCACATGGAGTGCTGCCTTCGCATGGAGTGCTGCCTTCACATGGACTGCAGCCACAAGGTGTGTTGTCCTCAAAATATAAGCTTTCCTTCACAAGGAGTGCAGCCTTTGCAAGGAGTGCAGCCTTCGCAAGGAGTGCAGCCTTCGCAAGGAATGCAGCCTTCACATGCATTGCAGCCTTCGCAAGGAGTACAGTCTTTGCAAGGAGTGCAGCATTCGCAAGGAATGCAGCATTCGCATGGAGTAGAGCCTTCGCAAGGAGTGCAGCCTTTGCATGGAGTGCAGCCTTCGCAAAGAGTGCCGCCTTTGCATGGAGTGTGGCCCTTGCATGGATTTCAGCTTTCACATGGAGTGCAGCCGTCACATGGAGTGAAGCCTTCACATGGAGTGCAGCCATTCATATGGAATGCAGCCTTCACATGGAGTGCAGCCTTCACATGGAGTGCTGCCTTCGCATGGTGTGCTGCCTTCACATGGACTGCAGCCACAAGGTGTGTTGTCCTCAAAAGAAGAGCTTTCCTTCACAAGGAGTGTAGCCTTTGCAAGGAGTGGAGCCTTTGCAAGGAGTGCAGCCTTTGCAAGGAGTGCAGAATTCGCAAGGAACACAGCCTTCGCAAGGAATGCAGCCTTCACATGCATTGCAGACTTCGCAAGGAGTACAGCCTACGCAAGGAGTGCAGCATTCGCAAGGAGTGCAGTATTCGCAAGGAGTCGAGACTTCGCAAGGAGTGCAGCCTTCGCATGGAGTGAAGCCTTCGCAAAGAGTGCCGCCTTTGCATGGAGTGTGGCCTTTGCATGGATTGCAGCCTTCACATGGAGTGCAGCCTTCACATGGAATGAAGCCTTCACATGGAGTGTAGCCTTCCCAATGGAGTGCAACATTGACATGGGGTGTAGCCTTCGCAATGACTGCATCAGTCGCATGGGGTGCAGCCTTCACACCTACAGCAGCATTTGCATGGGGTACAGCCTTCGTATGTAGTGCAGGCATTCACATGGAGTGCAGCCTACACATGAAGTGCAGCCTTCACATGGAGTGCAGCCTTCACATGCAGTGTAGCCATTCATATGGAATGCCGCCTTCACATGGAGTGCAGCCTTCACATGGAGTGCAGCCACAAGGTGTGTTGTCCTCAAAAGATGAGCTTTCCTTCACAAGGAGTGCAGCCTTTGCAAGGAGTGGAGATTTTGCAAGGAATGCAGCCTTTGCAAGGAGTGCAGCCTTTGCAAGGAGTGCAGCCTTCGCAAGGAATGCAGCCTTCACATGCATTGCAGCCTTTGCAAGGAGTACAGCCATTGCAATCAGTGCAGCATTCGCAAGGAGTGCAGCATTCGCAAGCAGTGGAGCGTTCGCAAGGAGTGCAGCCTTTACATGCATTGCAGCCTTCGCAAGGAGTACAGCCTTCGCAAGGAGTGCAGCATTCGCAAGAAGTGCAGCATTCGCAAGGAGTGGAGCCTTCGCAAGGAGTGTGGCGTTCGCATGGAGTGCAGCCTTCGCATGGGGAGTGGCCTTTGCATGGAGTGCTGCCTTCGCATGGAGTGCTGCCTTCACATGGACTGCAGCCACAAGGTGTGTTGTCCTCAAAAGATGAGCTTTCCTTCACAAGGAGTGCAGCCTTTCCAAGGAGTGGAGCCTTTGCAAGGAATGCAGCCATTGCAAGGAGTGCAGCCTTTGCAAGGAGTGCAGCCTTCGCAAGGAATGCAGCCTTCACATGCATTGCAGCCTTTGCAAGGAGTACAGCCATTTCAATCAGTGCAGCATTCGCAAGGAGTGCAGCATTCGCAAGCAGTGGAGCCTTCGCAAGGAGTGCAGCCTTCACATGCATTGCAGCCTTTGCAAGGAGTACAGCCATTGCAATCAGTGCAGCATTTGCAAGGAGTGCAGCATTCGCAAGGAGTGTAGCCTTCGCAAGGAGTGCATCAGTCGCATGGGGTGAAGCCTTCACACCTACAGCAGCATTCGCATGGGGTACAGCCTTCGTATGTAGTGCAGGCATTCACACGGAGTGCAGCCTACACATGAAGTGCAGGCTTCACATGGAGTGCAGCCTTCACATGGAGTGCAGCCATTCATATGGAATGCAGCCTTCACATGCAGTGCAGCCTTCACATGGAGTGCTGCCTTCGCATGGAGTGCTGCCTTCACATGGAATGCAGCCACAAGGTGTGTTGTCCTCAAAAGATGAGCTTTCCTTCATAAGGAGTGTAGCCTTTGCAAGGACTGGAGCCTAAGCAAGGAGTGCAGCCTTTGCAAGGAGTGCGGCCTTTGCAAGGAGTGCAGCCTTTGCAAGGAATGCAGCCTTCACATGCATTGCAGCCTTTGCAAGGAGTACAGCTTTTGCAAGGAGTGCAGCATTCGTAAGGAGTGCAGCATTCGCAAGGAGTGGAGCCTTCGCAAGGACTGCAGCCCTCATATGCATTGCAGCCTTCGCAAGGAGTACAGCCTTAGCAAGGAGTGCAGCATCGCAAGGAGTGCAGCATTCGCAAGGAGTGGAGCCTTCGCAAGGAGTGCGGCCTTCACTTGGAGTGCAGCCTTCGCATGGAATGTGGCCTTTGCATGGATTTCAGCCTTCACATGGAGTGCAGCCTTCACATGTAGTGAAGCCTTCATATGGAGTGTAGCCTTCGCAATGGAGTGCAACATTGGCATGGAGTGTAGCCTTTGCAAGGAGTGCATCAGTCACATGGGGTGCAGCCTTCACACCTACAGCAGCATTTGCATGGGGTACAGCCTTCATATGTAGTGCAGGCATCCACATGGAGTGCAGCCTACACATGAAGTGCAGCCTTCACATGGAGTGCAGCCTTCACATGGAGTGCAGCCATTCATATGGAAAGCAGCCTTCACATGGAGTGCTGCCTTCGCTTGGAGTGCTGCCTTCACATGGACTGCAGCCACAAGGTGTGTTGTCCTCAAAATATGAGCTTTCCTTCACAAGGAGTGCAGCCTTTGCAAGGAGTGCAGCCTTTGCAAGGAGTGCAGCCTTCGCAAGGAGTGCAGCCTTCGCAAGGAATGCAGCCTTCACATGCATTGCAGCCTTCGCAAGGAGTACAGCCTTCGCAAGGAGTGCAGCATTCGCAAGGAATGCAGCATTCGCATGGAGTGGAGCCTTTGCAAGGAGTGCAGCCTTTGCATGGAGTGCAGCCTTCGCAAAGAGTGCCGCCTTTGCATGGAGTGTGGCCTTTGCATGGATTTCAACCTTCACATGGAGTGCAGCCTTCACATGGAGTGAAGCCTTCACATGGAGTGCAGCCATTCATATGGAATGCAGCCTTCACATGGAGTGCAGCCTTCACATGGAGTGCTGCCTTCGCATGGTGTGCTGCCTTTACAAGGACTGCAGCCACAAGGTGTGTTGTCCTCAAAAGAAGAGCTTTCCTTCACAAGGAGTGCAGCCTTTGCAAGGAGTGGAGCCTTTGCAAGGAGTGCAGCCTTTGCAAGGAGCGCAGCCTTTGCAAGGAGTGCAGCCTTTGCAAGGAGTGCAGCCTTCACAAGGAATGCAGCCTTCACATGCATTGCAGCCTTCACAAGGAGTACAGCCTTTGGAAGGAGTGCAGCATTCGCAAGGAGTGCAGCATTCGCAAGGAGTGGCGCCTTCGCAAGGAGTGCAGCCTTCACATGCATTGCAGCCTTCGCAAGGAGTACAGCCTTCGCAAGGAGTGCAGCATTCGCAAGGAGTGCAGCATTCGCAAGGAGTGGATCCTTCGCAAAGAGTGCAGCCTTCGCATGGATTGCAGCATTCTCAAAGAGTGCCGCCTTTGCATGGAGTGTGGCCTTTGCATGGATTTCAGCCTTCACATGGAGTGCAGCCTTCATATAGAGTGAAGCCTTCACATGGAGTGTAGCCTTCCCAATGGAGTGCAACATTGGCATGGAGTGTAGCCTTCGCAAGGAGTGCATCAGTCGCATGGGGTGCTGCCTTCACACCTACAGCAGCATTCACATGGGGTACAGCCTTCGTATGTAGTGCAATAAATTCACATGGAATGCAGCCTACACATGAAGTGCAGCCTTCACATGGAGTGCAGCCTTCACATGGAGTGCTGCCTTCGCATGGAGTGCTGCCTTCACATGGACTGCAGCCACAAGGTGTCTTGTCCTCAAAAGATGAGCTTTCCTTCACAAGGAGTGCAGCCTTTGCAAGGAGTGCAGCCTTTGCAAGGAGTGCAGCCTTCGCAAGGAATGCAGCCTTCACATGCATTGCAGCCTTTGCAAGGAGTACAGCCTTTGGAAGGAGTACAGCATTCGCAAGGAGTGCAGCATTCGCAAGGAGGGGAGCGTTTGCAAGTAGTGCAGCCTTCACATGCATTGCAGCCTTTGCAAGGAGTACAGCCTTCGCAAGGAGTGCAGCATTCGCAAGGAGTGCAGCATTCACAAGGAGTGGAGCCTTCGCAAGGAGTGCAGCCCTCACATGCATTGCAGCCTTCGCAAGGAGTACAGCCTTAGCAAGCAGTGCAGCATCGCAAGGAGTGCAGCATTCGCAAGGAGTGGACCCTTCGCAAGGAGTGCGGCCTTCACATGGAGTGCAAACTTCGCAAGGAATGTGGCCTTTGCATGGATTTCAGCCTTCACATGGAGTGCACCCTTCACATAGAATGAAGCCTTCACATGGAGTGTAGCCTTCCCAATGGAGTGCAACATTGGCATGGAGTGTAGCCTTCGCAAGGACTGCATCAGTCGCATGGGGTGCAGCCTTCACACCTACAGCAGCATTTGCATGGGGTACAGCCTTCGTATGTAGTGCAGGCATTCACTTGGAGTGCAGCCTACACATGAAGTGCATCCTTCACATGGAATGCAGCCTTCACCTGGAGTGCAGCCATTTATATGGAATGCAGCCTTCACATGGAGTGCTGCCTTCGCATGGAGTGCTGCCTTCACATGGACTGCAGCCACAAGGTGTGTTGATCTCAAAATATGAGCTTTCCTTCACAAGGAGTGCAGCCTTTGCAATTAGTGCAGCCTTTGCAAGGAGTGCAGCCTTCGCAAGGAGTGCAGCCTTCGCAAGGGATGCAGCCCTCACATGCATTGCAGCCTTCGCAAGGAGTGCAGCCTTCGCAAGGAGTGCAGCATTCGCAAGGAATGCAGCATTCGCATGGAGTGGAGCCTTCGCAAGGAGTACAGCCTTAGCATGGAGTGCAGCCTTCGCAAAGAGTGCCGCCTTTGCATGGAGTGTGGCCTTTGCATGGATTTCAGCCTTCACATGGAGTGCAGCCTTCACATGGAGTGAAGCCTTCACATGGAGTGCAGCTATTCATATGGAATGCAGCCTTCACATGGAGTGCAGCCTTCACATGGAGTGCTGCCTTCGCATGGAGTGCTGCCTTCACAAGGAATGCAGCCACAAGGTGTGTTGTCCTCAAAAGATGAGCTTTCCTTCACAAAGAGTGCAGCCTTTCCAAGGAGTGCAGCCTTTGCAAGGAGTGCAGCCTTCGCAAGGAATGCAGCCTTCACAAGGAATGCAGCCTTCACATGCATTGCAGCCTTCGCAAGGAGTACAGCCTTCGCAAGGAGTGCAGCATTCGCAAAGAGTGCAGCATTCGCATGGAGTGGAGCCTTCGCAAGGAGTGCAACCTTTGCATGGAGTGCAGCCTTCGCAAAGAGTGCCGCCTTTGCATGGAGTGTGGCCTTTGCATGGATTTCAGCCTTCACATGGAGTGCAGCCTTCACATGGAGTGATGCCTTCACATGGAGTGTAGCCTTCCCAATGGAGTGACACATTGGCATGGAGTGTAGCCTTTGCAAGGAGTGCATCAGTCACATGGGGTGCAGCCTTCACACCTACAGCAGCATTCGCATGGGGTACAGCCTTCATATCTAGTGCAGGCATTCACATGGAGTGCAGCCTACACATGAAGTGCAGCCTTTACATTGAGTGCAGCCTTCACATGGAGTGCAGCCATTCATATGGAATGCAGCCTTCACATGGAGTGCAGCCTTCACATGGAGTGCTGCCTTCGCATGGAGTGCTGCCTTCACATGGACTGCAGCCACAAGGTGTGTTGTCCTCAAAAGATGAGCTTTCCTTCACAAGGAGTGCAGCCTTTGCAAGGAGTGGGGCCTTTGCAAGGAGTGCAGCCTTTGCAAGTAGTGCAGCCTTTGCAAGGAGTGCAGCCTTTGCAAGGAATGCAGCCTTCACATGCATTGCAGACTTCGCAAGGAGTACAGCCTTCACAAGGAGTGCAGCATTCGCAAGGAGTGCAGCATTCGCAAGGAGTCGAGCTTTCGCAAGGTGTGCAGCCTTCGCAAGGAATGCAGCCTTCACATGCATTGCAGCCTTCGCATTGAGTGTAGCCTTCGCAAGGAGTGCAGCATTCGCAAGGAGTGGAGCCTTCGGATGGAGTGCTGCCTTCGCAAAGAGTGCCGCCTTCACATGGAGTGCAGCCTTTGCAAGGAGTGCAGCCTTCGCAAGGAATGCACCCTCGACATGCATTGCAGCCTTTGCAAGGAATACAGCCTTTGCAAGGAGTACAGCATTCGCAAAGAGTGCAGCATTTGAGAGGAGTGCAGCATTCGCAAGGAGTGGAGCCTTCGCATGGAGTGCAGCCTTCGCAAAGAGTGCCGCCTTTGCATGGAGTGTGGCCTTTGCATGGATTTCAGCCTTCACATGGAGTGCAGCCTTCACATGGAGTGAAGCCTTCACATGGAGAGTAGCCTTCCCAATGGAGTGCAACATTGGCATGGAGTGTAGCCTTCGCAAGGAGTGCATCAGTCGCATGGGGTGCAGCCTTCACACCTACAGCAGCATTGTCATGGGGTACAGCCTTCGTATGTAGTGCAGGCATTCACACGGAGTGCAGCCTACACATGAAGTGCAGCCTTCACATGGAGTGCAGCCTTCACATGGAGTGCAGCCATTCATATGGAATGCAGCCTTCACATGGAGTGCAGCCTTCACATGGAGTGCTGCCTTCGCATGGAGTGCTGCCTTCAAATGGACTGCCGCCACAAGGTGTTGTCCTCAAAAGATGAGCTTTCCTTCACAAGGAGTGCAGCCTTTGCAAGGAGTGGGGACTTTGCAAGGAGTGCAGCCTTTGCAAGGAAAGCAGCCTTTGCAAGGAGTGCAGCCTTTGCAAGGAATGCAGCCTTCACATGCATTACAGCCTTTGCAAAGAGTACAGCCTTTGCAAGGAGTGCAGCATTCGCAAGGAGTGCAGCATTCGCAAGGAGTGGAGCCTTCGCAAGGAGTGCAGCCTTCACATGCATTGCAGCGTTCGCAAGGAGTACAGCCTTAACAAGGAGTGCAGCATCGCAAGGAGTGCAGCATTCGCAAGGAGTGGAGCCTTTGCAAGGAGTGCAGCCTTCACATGGAGTGCAGCCTTCGCATGGAATGTGGCCTTTGCATGGATTTCAGCCTTCACATGGAGTGCAGCCTCCACATGGAGTGAAGCCTTCATATGGAGTGTAGCCTTCACAATGGCGTGCAACATTGACATGGAGTGTAGCCTTCGCAAGGAGTGCATCAGTCGCATGGCGTGCAGCCTTCACACCTGCAGAAGCATTTGCATGGGGTACAGCCTTCATATGTAGTGCAGGCATTCACATGGAGTGCAGCCTACACATGAAGTGCAGCCTTCACACGGAGTGCAGCCTTCACATGGAGTGCAGCCATTCATATGGAATGCAGCCTTCACATGGATTGCTGCCTTCGCATGGAGTGCTGCCTTCACATGGACTGCAGCCACAAGGTGTGTTGTCCTCAAAATATGAGCTTTCCTTCACAAGGAGTGCAGCCTTTGCAAGGAGTGCAGCCTTTGCAAGGAGTGCAGCCTTCGCAAAGAGTGCCGCCTTTGCATGGAGTGTGGCCTTTGCATGGATTTCAGCTTTCACATGGAGTGCAGCCTTCACATAGAGTGAAGCCTACACATGGAGTGCAGCCATTCATATGGAATGCAGCCTTCACATGGAGTGCAGCCTTCACATGGAGTGCTGCCTTCGCATGGAGTGCTGCCTTCACATGGACTGCAGCCACAAGGTGTGTTGTCCTCAAAAGATGAGCTTTCCTTCACAAGGAGTGCAGCCTTTGCAAGGAGTGGAGCCTTTGCAAGGAGTGCAGCCTTTGCAAGGAGCGCAGCCTTTGCAAGGAGTACAGCCTTTGCAAGGTGTGCAGCCTTCACAAGGAATGCAGCCTTCACATGCATTGCAGCCTTCACAAGGAGTACAGCCTTTGGAAGGAGTGCAGCATTCGCAAGGAGTGCAGCATTCGCAAGGAGTGGCGCCTTCGCAAGGAGTGCAGCCTTCACATGCATTGCAGCCTTCGCAAGGAGTACAGCCTTCGCAAGGAGTGCAGCATTCGCAAGGAGTGCAGCATTCGCAAGGAGTGGATCCTTCGCAAAGAGTGCAGCCTTTGCATGGATTGCAGCATTCTCAAAGAGTGCCGCCTTTGCATGGAGTGTGGCCTTTGCATGGATTTCAGCCTTCACATGGAGTGCAGCCTTCATATAGAGTGAAGCCTTCACATGGAGTGTAGCCTACCCAATGGAGTGCAACATTGGCATGGAGTGTAGCCTTCGCAAGGAGTGCATCAGTCGCATGGGGTGCTGCCTTCACACCTACAGCAGCATTCACATGGGGTACAGCCTTCGTATGTAGTGCAGGAAATTCACATGGAGTGCAGCCTACACATGAAGTGCAGCCTTCACATGGAGTGCAGCCTTCACATGGAGTGCAGCCATTCATATGGAATGCAGCTTTCACATGGAGTGCAGCCTTCACATGAAGTGTTGCCTCCGCATGGAGTGCTGACTTCACATGGACTGCAGCCACAAGATGTGTTGTCTTCAAAAGATGAGCATTCCATCACAAGGAATGCAGCCTTTGCAAGGAGTGGAGCCTTTGCAAGGAGCGCAGCCTTTGCAAGGAGTGGAGCCTTCACATGCATTGCAGCCTTCGCAAGGAGTACAACCTTCGCAAGGAGTACAGCATTCGCAAGGAGTGCAGCATTCGCAAGGAGTGGAGCCTTCGCAAGGAGTGCAGCCTTCACATGCATTGCAGCCTTCGCAAGGAGTACAACCTTCGCAAGGAGTGCAGCATTCGCAAGGAGTGCAACATTCGCAAGGAGTGGAGCCTTCGCAAGGAGTGCGGCCTTTTCATGGAGTGCAGCCTTCGCATGGAGTGCAGCCTTCACATGGAGTGAAGCCTTCACATGGAGTGTAGCCTTCCCAATGGAGTGCAACATTGGCATGGAGTGTAGCCTTCGCAAGGAGTGCATCAGTCGCATGGGGTGCTGCCTTCACACCTACAGCAGCATTTGCATCGGGTACAGCCCTCGTATGTAGTGCAGGCATTCACATATAGTGCAGCCTACACATGAAGTGCAGCCTTGACATGGAGTGCAGCCTTCACATGGAGTGCACCCATTCATATGGAATGCAGCCTTCACATGAAGTGCAGCCTTCACATGGAGTGCTGCCTTCGCATGGAGTGCTGCCTTCACATGGACTGCAGCCACAATGTGTCTTGTCCTCAAAAGATGAGCTTACCTTCTCAAGGAGTGCAGCCTTTGCAAGAAGTGGAGCCTTTGCAAGGAGTGCAGCCATTGCAAGTAGTGCAGCCTTTACAAGGAGTGCAGCCTTCGCAAAGAATGCAGCCTTCACATGCATTGCAGCCTTTGCAAGGAGTAGAGCCTTTGCAAGGGGTACAGCATTCGCAAGGAGTGCAGCATTCGCAAGGAGGGGAGCGTTCGCAAGTAGTGCAGCCCTCACATGCATTGCAGCCTTCGCAAGGAGTACAGCCTTCGCAAGGAGTGCAACATTCGCAAGTAGTGCAGCATTTGCAAGGAGTGCAGCATTCGCAAGGAGTGGAGCCTTTGCATGCAGTGCAGCCTTCGCAAAGAGTACCGCCTTAGCATGGAGTTGGCCTTTGCATGGTTTTCAGCCTTCACATGGAGTGCTGCCTTCACATGGACTGCAGCCACAAGGTGTGTTGTCTTCAAAAGATGAGCTTTCCTTCACAAGGAGTGCAGCCTTTGCAAGGAGTGGAGCCTTTGCAAGGAAAGCAGCCTTTGCAAGGAGTGCAGCGTTTGCAAGGAGTGCAGCCTTCGCAAGGAATGCAGCCTTCACATGCATTGCAGCCTTTGCAAGGAGTACAGCCTTTGCAAGGAGTGCAGCATTCGCAAGGAGTCCAGCATTCGCAAGGAGTGGAGCCTTTGCAAGGAGTGCAGGCTTCACATGCATTGCAGCCTTCGCAAGGAGTACAGCCTTCGCAAGGAGTGCAGCATTCGCAAGAAGTGCAGCATTCGCAATGAGTGGAGCCTTCGCAAGGAGTGCGGCGTTCGCATGGAGTGCAGCCTTCGCATGGAGTGTGGCCTTTGCATGGATTTCAGCCTTCACATGGAGTGCAGCCTTCACATGGAGTGAAGCCTTCACATGGAGTGTAGCCTTCGCAATGGAGTGCAACATTGGCATGGAGTGTAGCCTTCGCAAGGAGTGCATCATTCGCATGGGGTGCAGCCTTCACACCTACAGCAGCATTTGCATGGGGTACAGCCTTCGTATGTAGTGCAGGCATTCACACGGAGTGCAGCCTACATATGAAGTGCAGCCTTCACATGGAGTGCAGCCTTCACATGGAGTGCAGCCATTCAAATGGAATGCAGCCTTCACATGGAGTGCAGCCTTCACATGGAGTGCTGCCTTCGCATGGAGTGTTGCCTTCAAATGGACTGCAGCCACAATGTGTTGTCCTCAAAAGATGAGCTTTCCTTCACAAGGAGTGCAGCCTTTGCAAGGAGTGGAGCCCTTGCTAGGAGTGCAGCCTTTGCAAGGAGTGCAGCCTTTGCAAGGAATGCAGCCTTTGCAAGGAATGCAGCCTTCACATGCATTGCAGCCTTTGCAAGGAGTACATGCCTTTGCAAGGAGTGCAGCATTCGCAAGGAGTGCAGCATTCGCAAGGAGTGGAGCCTTCGCAAGGAGTGCAGCCTTCACATGCATTGCAGCCTTCGCAAGGGGTAGAGCCTTAGCAAGGAGTGCAGCATCGCAAGGAGTGCAGCATTCGCAAGGAGTGGAGCCTTCGCAAGGAGTGCGGCCTTCACATGGAGTGCAGCCTTCGCATGGAATGTGGCCTTTGCATGGATTTCAGCCTTCACATGGAGTGCAGCCTTCACATGGAGTGAAGCCTTCATATGGAGTGTGGCCTTCGCAATGGAGTGCAACATTGGCATGGAGTGTAGCCTTCGCAAGGAGTGCATCAGTAGCATGGGGTGCAGCCTTCACACCTACAGCAGCATTTGTATGGGGTACAGCCTTCATATGTAGTGCAGGCATTCACATGGAGTGCAGCCTACACATGAAGTGCTGCCTTCACATGGAGTGCAGCCATTCATATGGAATGCAGCCTTCACATGGTGTACTGCCTTCGCATGGAGTGCTGCCTTCACATGGACTGCAGCCACAAGGTTTGTTGTTCTCAAAATATGAGCCTTCCTTCACAAGGAGTGCAGCCTTTGCAAGGAGTGCAGCCTTTGCAAGGAGTGCAGCCTTCACAAGGAGTGCAGCCTTCGCAAGGAATGCAGCCTTCAAATGCATTGCAGCCTTCGCAAGGAGTACAGCCTTCGCAAGGAGTGCAGCATTCGCAAGGAATACAGCATTCGTATGGAGTGGAGCCTTCGCAATGAGTGCAGCCTTCACATGGAGTGCTGCCTTCGCATGGAGTGCTGCCTTCACATGGAGTGCTGCCTTCACATGGACTGCAGCCACAAGGTGTGTTGTTCTCAAAATATGAGCTTTCCTTCACAAGGAGTGCAGCCTTTGCAAGGAGTGCAGCCTTTGCAAGGAGTGCAGCCTTCGCAAGGAATGCAGCCTTCACATGCATTGCAGCCTTCGCAAGGAGTACAGCCTTCGCAAATAGTGCAGCATTCGCAAGGAATACAGCATTCGCATGGAGTGGAGCCTTCGCAATGAGTGCAGCCTTTGCATGGAGTGCAGCCTTCACAAAGAGTGCCGCCTTTGCATGGAGTGTGGCCTTTGCATGGATTTCAACCTTCACATGGAGTGCAGCCTTCACATGGAGTGAAGCCTTCACATGGAATGCAGCCATTCATATGGAATGCAGCCTTCACATGGAGTGCAGCCTTAACATGGAGTGCTGCCTTCGCATGGAGTGCTGCCTTCACATGGACTGCAGCCACAAGGTGTGTTGTCCTCAAAAGATGAGCTTTCCTTCACAAGGAGTGCAGCCTTTGCAAGGAGTGGAGCCTTTGCAAGGAGTGCAGCCTTTGCAAGGAGTGCAGCATTTGCAATGAGTGCAGCCTTCGCAAGGAATGCAGCCTTCACATGCATTGCAGACTTCGCAAGGAGTACAGCCTTCGCAAGGAGTGCAGCATTCGCAAGGAGTGCAGCATTCGCAAGGAGTCGAGCCTTCGCATGGAGTGCAGCCTTCGCAAGGAGTGCCGCCTTTGCATGGAGTGTGGCCTTTGCATGGATTTCAGCCTTCACATGGAGTGCAGCCTTCACATGGGGTGAAGCCTTCACATGGAGTGTAGCCTTCCCAATGGAGTGCAACATTGGCATGGGGTGTAGCCTTCGCAAGGACTTCATCAGTCGCATGGGGTGCAGCCTTCACACCTACAGCAGCATTCGCATGGGGTACAGCCTTCGTATGTAGTGCAGGCATTCACATGGAGTGCAGCCTACACATGAAGTGCAGCCTTCACATGGAGTGCAGCCACAATGTGTCTTGTCCTCAAAAGATGAGCTTTCCTTTACAAGGAGTGCAGCCTTTGCAAGGAGTGGAGCCTTTGCGAGGAGTGCAGAATTTGCAAGGAGTGCAGCCTTTGCAAGGAGTTCAGCCTTCGCAAGGAATGCAGCCTTCACATGCATTGCAGCCTTTGCAAGGAGTACTGCCGTTGCAAGGAGTACAGCATTCGCAAGGAGTGCAGCATCCGCAAGGAGTGCAGCATTCGCAAGGAGTGGAGCCCTTTCATGGAGTGCAGCCTTCGCAAAGAGAGCCGCCTTTGCTTGGAGTGTGGCCTTTGCATGGTTTTCAGCCTTCACATGGAGTGCAGCCTTCACATGGAGTGAAGCCTTCACATGGAGTGTAGCCTTCAAAATGGAGTGCAACATTGGCATGGAGTGTAGCTTTCGCAAGGAGTGCATCAGTCGCATGGGGTGCACCCTTCACAACTACAGCAGCATCAGCATGGAGTACAGCCTTCGTATGCAGTGCAGGCATTCACATGGAGTGCAGCCTACACATGAAGTGCAGCCTTCACATGGAATGCAGCCTTCACATGGAGTGCAGCCATTCATATGGAATGCCGCCTTCACATGGAGTGCAGCCTTCACATGGAGTGCTGCCTTCGCATGGAGTGCTGCCTTCACAAGGACTGCAGCCACAAGGTGTGTTGTCCTCAAAAGATGAGCTTTCCTTCACAAGGAGTGCAGCCTTTGCAAGGAGTGGAGCCTTTGCAAGGAGTGCAGCCTTTGCAAGGAGTGCAGCCTTCGCAAGGAGTGCAGCAGTCGCAAGGAGTGCAGCATTCGCAAGGAGTCGAGAATTCGGAAGGAGTGCAGCATTCGCATGGAGTGCAGCCTTCGCAAAGAGTGCCGCCTTCGCATGGAGTGTGTCCTTTGCATGGATTGCAGCCTTCACATGGAGTGCAGCCTTCACATGGAATGAAGCCTTCACATGGAGTGTAGCCTTCCCAATGGAGTGCAACATTGGCATGGAGTGTAGCCTTCGCAAGGACTGCATCAGTCGCATGGGGTGCAGCCTTCACACCTACATCAGCATTCGCATGGGGTACAGCCTTCGTATGTAGTGCAGGCATTCACATGGAGTGCAGCCTACACATGAAGTGCAGCTTTCACATGGAGGGCAGCCTTCACATGGAGTGCAGCCAATCATATGGAATGCAGCCTTCACATGGAGTGCAGCCTTCACATGGAGTGCTGCCTTCGCATAGAGTGCTGCCTTCACATGGACTGCAGCCACAAGGTGTGTTGTCCTCAAAATATGAGTTTTCCTTCACAAGGAGTGCAGCCTGTGCAAGGAGTGGAGCCTTTGCAAGGAGTAGAGCCTTTGCAAGGAGTGCAGCCTTTGCAAGGAGTGCAGCCTTCGCAAGGAGTGCAGCCTTCGCAAGGAACGATGCCTTCACATGCATTGCAGCCTTTGCAAAAAGTACAGCCTTCGCAAGGAGTGCAGCATTCGCAAGGAGTGCAGCATTCGCAAGGAGTGCAGCCTTTGCATGGAATTCAGCCTTCGCAAAGAGTGCCGCCTTTGCATGGAGTGTGGCCTTTGCATGGATTTCAGCATTCACATGGAGTGCAGCCTTCACATGGAGTGAAGCCTTCACATGGAGTGTAGCCTTCCCAATGGAGTGCAACATTGGCATGGAGTGTAGCCTTCGCAAGGAGTGCATCAGTCACATGGGGTGCAGCCTTCACACCTACAGCAGCATTCGCATGGGGTACAGCCTTCGTATGTAGTGCAGGCATTCACATGGAGTGCAGCCTACACATGAAGTGCAGCCTTCACATGGAGTGCAGCCTTCACATGGAGTGCAGCCATTCATATGGAATGCAGCCTTCACATGGAGTGCAGCCTTCACATGGAGTGCTGCCTTCGCATGTAGTGCTGCCTTCACATGGACTGCAGCCACAAGGTGTGTTGTCCTCAAAATATGAGCTTTCCTTCACAAGGAGTGCAGCCTTCGCAAGGAGTGCAGCCTTAGCAAGGAGTGCAGCCTTTGCAAGGAGTGCAGCCTTCACAAGGAGTGCTGCATTCGCAAGGAGTGCAGCATTCGCAAGCAGTGGAGCCTTCGCAAGGAGTGCAGCCTTTGCATGGATTTCAGCCTTCACATGGAGTGCAGCCTTCACATGGAGTGAAGCCTTCACATGGAGTGTAGCCTTCCCTATGGAGCGCAACATTGGTATGGAGTGTAGCCTTCGCAAGGAGTGCATCAGTCACATGGGGAGCAGATTTCACACCTACAGCAGCATTCGCATGGGGTACAGCCTTCGTATGTAGTGCAGGCATTCACATGGAGTGCAGCCTACACATGAAGTGCAGCCTTCACATGGAGTGCAGCCTTCACATGGAGTGCAGCCATTCATATGGAATGCAGCCTTCACATGGAGTTCAGCCTTCACATGAATTGCTGCCTTCGCATGGAGTGCTGCCTTCACATGGACTGTAGCCACAAGGTGTGTGGTCCTCAAAAGATGAGCTTTCCTTCACAAGGAGTGCAGCCTTTGCAAGGAGTGGAGCCTTTGCAATGAGTGCAGCGTTTGCAAGGAGTGCAGCCTTTGCAAGGAGTGCAGCCTTTGCAAGGAATTCAGCCTTCACATGCATTGCAGCCTTTGCAAGGAGTACCGCCTTCTCAAGGATTTCAGCATTCGCAAGGAGGGCTGCATGCGCAAGGAGTGGAGCCTTCGCAAGGTGTGCAGCCTTTGCAAGGAATGAAGCCTTCACATACATTGCAGACTTCGCAAGGAGGACAGCCTTCGCAAGGAGTGCAGCCTTCACAAGGAGTGCAGCATTCGCAAGGAGTGGAGCCTTCGGATGGAGTGCAGCCTTCGCAAAGAGTGCCGCCTTCGCAAGGAGTGTGGCCTTTGCATGGATTGCAGCCTTCACATGGAGTGCAGCCTACACATGGAATGAAGCCTTCACATGGAGTGTAGCCTTCCCAATGGAGTGCAACATTGGCATGGAGTGTAGCCTTCGCAAGGAGTGCATCAGTCGCATGGGGTGCAGCCTTCACACCTACAGCAGCATTCGCAAGGGGTAGAGCTTTCGTATGTAGTGCAGGCATTCACATGGAGTGCAGCATACACATGAAGTGCAGCCTTCACATGGAGTGCAGCCTTCACATGGAGTGCAGCCATTCATATGGAATGCAGCCTTCACATGCAGTGCAGCCTTCACATGGAGTGCTGCCTTCGCATGGAGTGCTGCCTTCACATGGAATGCAGCCACAAGGTGTGTTGTCCTCAAAAGATGAGCTTTCCTTCATAAGGAGTGTAGCCTTTGCAAGGACTGGAGCCTAAGCAAGGAGTGCAGCCTTTGCAAGGAGTGCGGCCTTTGCAAGGAGTGCAGCCTTTGCAAGGAATGCAGCCTTCACATGCATTGCAGCCTTTGCAAGGAGTACAGCTTTTGCAAGGAGTGCAGCATTCGTAAGGAGTGCAGCATTCGCAAGGAGTGGAGCCTTCGCAAGGACTGCAGCCCTCATATGCATTGCAGCCTTCGCAAGGAGTACAGCCTTAGCAAGGAGTGCAGCATCGCAAGGAGTGCAGCATTCGCAAGGAGTGGAGCCTTCGCAAGGAGTGCGGCCTTCACTTGGAGTGCAGCCTTCGCATGGAATGTGGCCTTTGCATGGATTTCAGCCTTCACATGGAGTGCAGCCTTCACATGTAGTGAAGCCTTCATATGGAGTGTAGCCTTCGCAATGGAGTGCAACATTGGCATGGAGTGTAGCCTTTGCAAGGAGTGCATCAGTCACATGGGGTGCAGCCTTCACACCTACAGCAGCATTTGCATGGGGTACAGCCTTCATATGTAGTGCAGGCATCCACATGGAGTGCAGCCTACACATGAAGTGCAGCCTTCACATGGAGTGCAGCCTTCACATGGAGTGCAGCCATTCATATGGAAAGCAGCCTTCACATGGAGTGCTGCCTTCGCTTGGAGTGCTGCCTTCACATGGACTGCAGCCACAAGGTGTGTTGTCCTCAAAATATGAGCTTTCCTTCACAAGGAGTGCAGCCTTTGCAAGGAGTGCAGCCTTTGCAAGGAGTGCAGCCTTCGCAAGGAGTGCAGCCTTCGCAAGGAATGCAGCCTTCACATGCATTGCAGCCTTCGCAAGGAGTACAGCCTTCGCAAGGAGTGCAGCATTCGCAAGGAATGCAGCATTCGCATGGAGTGGAGCCTTTGCAAGGAGTGCAGCCTTTGCATGGAGTGCAGCCTTCGCAAAGAGTGCCGCCTTTGCATGGAGTGTGGCCTTTGCATGGATTTCAACCTTCACATGGAGTGCAGCCTTCACATGGAGTGAAGCCTTCACATGGAGTGCAGCCATTCATATGGAATGCAGCCTTCACATGGAGTGCAGCCTTCACATGGAGTGCTGCCTTCGCATGGTGTGCTGCCTTCACAAGGACTGCAGCCACAAGGTGTGTTGTCCTCAAAAGAAGAGCTTTCCTTCACAAGGAGTGCAGCCTTTGCAAGGAGTGGAGCCTTTGCAAGGAGTGCAGCCTTTGCAAGGAGCGCAGCCTTTGCAAGGAGTGCAGCCTTTGCAAGGAGTGCAGCCTTCACAAGGAATGCAGCCTTCACATGCATTGCAGCCTTCACAAGGAGTACAGCCTTTGGAAGGAGTGCAGCATTCGCAAGGAGTGCAGCATTCGCAAGGAGTGGCGCCTTCGCAAGGAGTGCAGCCTTCACATGCATTGCAGCCTTCGCAAGGAGTACAGCCTTCGCAAGGAGTGCAGCATTCGCAAGGAGTGCAGCATTCGCAAGGAGTGGATCCTTCGCAAAGAGTGCAGCCTTCGCATGGATTGCAGCATTCTCAAAGAGTGCCGCCTTTGCATGGAGTGTGGCCTTTGCATGGATTTCAGCCTTCACATGGAGTGCAGCCTTCATATAGAGTGAAGCCTTCACATGGAGTGTAGCCTTCCCAATGGAGTGCAACATTGGCATGGAGTGTAGCCTTCGCAAGGAGTGCATCAGTCGCATGGGGTGCTGCCTTCACACCTACAGCAGCATTCACATGGGGTACAGCCTTCGTATGTAGTGCAATAAATTCACATGGAATGCAGCCTACACATGAAGTGCAGCCTTCACATGGAGTGCAGCCTTCACATGGAGTGCTGCCTTCGCATGGAGTGCTGCCTTCACATGGACTGCAGCCACAAGGTGTCTTGTCCTCAAAAGATGAGCTTTCCTTCACAAGGAGTGCAGCCTTTGCAAGGAGTGCAGCCTTTGCAAGGAGTGCAGCCTTCGCAAGGAATGCAGCCTTCACATGCATTGCAGCCTTTGCAAGGAGTACAGCCTTTGGAAGGAGTACAGCATTCGCAAGGAGTGCAGCATTCGCAAGGAGGGGAGCGTTTGCAAGTAGTGCAGCCTTCACATGCATTGCAGCCTTTGCAAGGAGTACAGCCTTCGCAAGGAGTGCAGCATTCGCAAGGAGTGCAGCATTCACAAGGAGTGGAGCCTTCGCAAGGAGTGCAGCCCTCACATGCATTGCAGCCTTCGCAAGGAGTACAGCCTTAGCAAGCAGTGCAGCATCGCAAGGAGTGCAGCATTCGCAAGGAGTGGACCCTTCGCAAGGAGTGCGGCCTTCACATGGAGTGCAAACTTCGCAAGGAATGTGGCCTTTGCATGGATTTCAGCCTTCACATGGAGTGCACCCTTCACATAGAATGAAGCCTTCACATGGAGTGTAGCCTTCCCAATGGAGTGCAACATTGGCATGGAGTGTAGCCTTCGCAAGGACTGCATCAGTCGCATGGGGTGCAGCCTTCACACCTACAGCAGCATTTGCATGGGGTACAGCCTTCGTATGTAGTGCAGGCATTCACTTGGAGTGCAGCCTACACATGAAGTGCATCCTTCACATGGAATGCAGCCTTCACCTGGAGTGCAGCCATTTATATGGAATGCAGCCTTCACATGGAGTGCTGCCTTCGCATGGAGTGCTGCCTTCACATGGACTGCAGCCACAAGGTGTGTTGATCTCAAAATATGAGCTTTCCTTCACAAGGAGTGCAGCCTTTGCAATTAGTGCAGCCTTTGCAAGGAGTGCAGCCTTCGCAAGGAGTGCAGCCTTCGCAAGGGATGCAGCCCTCACATGCATTGCAGCCTTCGCAAGGAGTGCAGCCTTCGCAAGGAGTGCAGCATTCGCAAGGAATGCAGCATTCGCATGGAGTGGAGCCTTCGCAAGGAGTACAGCCTTAGCATGGAGTGCAGCCTTCGCAAAGAGTGCCGCCTTTGCATGGAGTGTGGCCTTTGCATGGATTTCAGCCTTCACATGGAGTGCAGCCTTCACATGGAGTGAAGCCTTCACATGGAGTGCAGCTATTCATATGGAATGCAGCCTTCACATGGAGTGCAGCCTTCACATGGAGTGCTGCCTTCGCATGGAGTGCTGCCTTCACAAGGAATGCAGCCACAAGGTGTGTTGTCCTCAAAAGATGAGCTTTCCTTCACAAAGAGTGCAGCCTTTCCAAGGAGTGCAGCCTTTGCAAGGAGTGCAGCCTTCGCAAGGAATGCAGCCTTCACAAGGAATGCAGCCTTCACATGCATTGCAGCCTTCGCAAGGAGTACAGCCTTCGCAAGGAGTGCAGCATTCGCAAAGAGTGCAGCATTCGCATGGAGTGGAGCCTTCGCAAGGAGTGCAACCTTTGCATGGAGTGCAGCCTTCGCAAAGAGTGCCGCCTTTGCATGGAGTGTGGCCTTTGCATGGATTTCAGCCTTCACATGGAGTGCAGCCTTCACATGGAGTGATGCCTTCACATGGAGTGTAGCCTTCCCAATGGAGTGACACATTGGCATGGAGTGTAGCCTTTGCAAGGAGTGCATCAGTCACATGGGGTGCAGCCTTCACACCTACAGCAGCATTCGCATGGGGTACAGCCTTCATATCTAGTGCAGGCATTCACATGGAGTGCAGCCTACACATGAAGTGCAGCCTTTACATTGAGTGCAGCCTTCACATGGAGTGCAGCCATTCATATGGAATGCAGCCTTCACATGGAGTGCAGCCTTCACATGGAGTGCTGCCTTCGCATGGAGTGCTGCCTTCACATGGACTGCAGCCACAAGGTGTGTTGTCCTCAAAAGATGAGCTTTCCTTCACAAGGAGTGCAGCCTTTGCAAGGAGTGGGGCCTTTGCAAGGAGTGCAGCCTTTGCAAGTAGTGCAGCCTTTGCAAGGAGTGCAGCCTTTGCAAGGAATGCAGCCTTCACATGCATTGCAGACTTCGCAAGGAGTACAGCCTTCACAAGGAGTGCAGCATTCGCAAGGAGTGCAGCATTCGCAAGGAGTCGAGCTTTCGCAAGGTGTGCAGCCTTCGCAAGGAATGCAGCCTTCACATGCATTGCAGCCTTCGCATTGAGTGTAGCCTTCGCAAGGAGTGCAGCATTCGCAAGGAGTGGAGCCTTCGGATGGAGTGCTGCCTTCGCAAAGAGTGCCGCCTTCACATGGAGTGCAGCCTTTGCAAGGAGTGCAGCCTTCGCAAGGAATGCACCCTCGACATGCATTGCAGCCTTTGCAAGGAATACAGCCTTTGCAAGGAGTACAGCATTCGCAAAGAGTGCAGCATTTGAGAGGAGTGCAGCATTCGCAAGGAGTGGAGCCTTCGCATGGAGTGCAGCCTTCGCAAAGAGTGCCGCCTTTGCATGGAGTGTGGCCTTTGCATGGATTTCAGCCTTCACATGGAGTGCAGCCTTCACATGGAGTGAAGCCTTCACATGGAGAGTAGCCTTCCCAATGGAGTGCAACATTGGCATGGAGTGTAGCCTTCGCAAGGAGTGCATCAGTCGCATGGGGTGCAGCCTTCACACCTACAGCAGCATTGTCATGGGGTACAGCCTTCGTATGTAGTGCAGGCATTCACACGGAGTGCAGCCTACACATGAAGTGCAGCCTTCACATGGAGTGCAGCCTTCACATGGAGTGCAGCCATTCATATGGAATGCAGCCTTCACATGGAGTGCAGCCTTCACATGGAGTGCTGCCTTCGCATGGAGTGCTGCCTTCAAATGGACTGCCGCCACAAGGTGTTGTCCTCAAAAGATGAGCTTTCCTTCACAAGGAGTGCAGCCTTTGCAAGGAGTGGGGACTTTGCAAGGAGTGCAGCCTTTGCAAGGAAAGCAGCCTTTGCAAGGAGTGCAGCCTTTGCAAGGAATGCAGCCTTCACATGCATTACAGCCTTTGCAAAGAGTACAGCCTTTGCAAGGAGTGCAGCATTCGCAAGGAGTGCAGCATTCGCAAGGAGTGGAGCCTTCGCAAGGAGTGCAGCCTTCACATGCATTGCAGCGTTCGCAAGGAGTACAGCCTTAACAAGGAGTGCAGCATCGCAAGGAGTGCAGCATTCGCAAGGAGTGGAGCCTTTGCAAGGAGTGCAGCCTTCACATGGAGTGCAGCCTTCGCATGGAATGTGGCCTTTGCATGGATTTCAGCCTTCACATGGAGTGCAGCCTCCACATGGAGTGAAGCCTTCATATGGAGTGTAGCCTTCACAATGGCGTGCAACATTGACATGGAGTGTAGCCTTCGCAAGGAGTGCATCAGTCGCATGGCGTGCAGCCTTCACACCTGCAGAAGCATTTGCATGGGGTACAGCCTTCATATGTAGTGCAGGCATTCACATGGAGTGCAGCCTACACATGAAGTGCAGCCTTCACACGGAGTGCAGCCTTCACATGGAGTGCAGCCATTCATATGGAATGCAGCCTTCACATGGATTGCTGCCTTCGCATGGAGTGCTGCCTTCACATGGACTGCAGCCACAAGGTGTGTTGTCCTCAAAATATGAGCTTTCCTTCACAAGGAGTGCAGCCTTTGCAAGGAGTGCAGCCTTTGCAAGGAGTGCAGCCTTCGCAAAGAGTGCCGCCTTTGCATGGAGTGTGGCCTTTGCATGGATTTCAGCTTTCACATGGAGTGCAGCCTTCACATAGAGTGAAGCCTACACATGGAGTGCAGCCATTCATATGGAATGCAGCCTTCACATGGAGTGCAGCCTTCACATGGAGTGCTGCCTTCGCATGGAGTGCTGCCTTCACATGGACTGCAGCCACAAGGTGTGTTGTCCTCAAAAGATGAGCTTTCCTTCACAAGGAGTGCAGCCTTTGCAAGGAGTGGAGCCTTTGCAAGGAGTGCAGCCTTTGCAAGGAGCGCAGCCTTTGCAAGGAGTACAGCCTTTGCAAGGTGTGCAGCCTTCACAAGGAATGCAGCCTTCACATGCATTGCAGCCTTCACAAGGAGTACAGCCTTTGGAAGGAGTGCAGCATTCGCAAGGAGTGCAGCATTCGCAAGGAGTGGCGCCTTCGCAAGGAGTGCAGCCTTCACATGCATTGCAGCCTTCGCAAGGAGTACAGCCTTCGCAAGGAGTGCAGCATTCGCAAGGAGTGCAGCATTCGCAAGGAGTGGATCCTTCGCAAAGAGTGCAGCCTTTGCATGGATTGCAGCATTCTCAAAGAGTGCCGCCTTTGCATGGAGTGTGGCCTTTGCATGGATTTCAGCCTTCAACACGCGATCTAGTGT
>NW_026062274.1:5000-15000 GCF_023897955.1 Schistocerca gregaria
AATGTCCCTATACGTGCTGTAAGACTGGGCACACAACGTGAATCGCACGTCAGCCAGACACTCGAACATGCACCACTCTCGGCCTGCAACGGAGACACACAATACGTAAACATCTGGAATGCGACAATGTCGAGTGCATCCTCTCTGCCACATTGCACCGTCGACACTATGATAACCAGAGCAGTAGGTCCACCTATAAAAGCACAATACCCCACTCCTCCGACAACTACCATTGCTCAGATAAATCAACACCACCAACACACATCCTACACAGAGGGGCACCAAATATCATCCCCCGCCCTCGTGTTATACCACATGAAAAATTGCAGAAGTGAGAGACACACATCCGCCAGCCTCTTGCTACAAGCATCGAACCGACGTGACGTATCTGACGGTGACTCAGGCATCCGTGTACTGCCACCACTATCCACCCCCCCCGCCCTCTCTCTCTGCCCCCTTCCCACACAATACCAAATTTAACCAACTTTATCGCTTAACCTAACTGTGGCTGTACCAGTTTATCGCTTAACCTAACTGTGGCTGTACCAGTTTATCGCTTAACCTAACTGTGGCTGTACCAGTTTATCGCTTAACCTAACTGTGGCTGTACCAGTTTATCGCTTAACCTAACTGTGGCTGTACCAGTTTATCGCTTAACCTAACTGTGGCTGTACCAGTTTATCGCTTAACCTAACTGTGGCTGTACCAGTTTATCGCTTAACCTAACTGTGGCTGTACCAGTTTATCGCTTAACCTAACTGTGGCTGTACCAGTTTATCGCTTAACCTAACTGTGGCTGTACCAGTTTATCGCTTAACCTAACTGTGGCTGTACCAGTTTATCGCTTAACCTAACTGTGGCTGTACCAGTTTATCGCTTAACCTAACTGTGGCTGTACCAGTTTATCGCTTAACCTAACTGTGGCTGTACCAGTTTATCGCTTAACCTAACTGTGGCTGTACCAGTTTATCGCTTAACCTAACTGTGGCTGTACCAGTTTATCGCTTAACCTAACTGTGGCTGTACCAGTTTATCGCTTAACCTAACTGTGGCTGTACCAGTTTATCGCTTAACCTAACTGTGGCTGTACCAGATTATCGCTTAACCTAACTGTGGCTGTACCAGATTATCGCTTAACCTAACTGTGGCTGTACCAGATTATCGCTTAACCTAACTGTGGCTGTACCAGATTATCGCTTAACCTAACTGTGGCTGTACCAGATTATCGCTTAACCTAACTCAATTTGTCCCTTAACCTAACTCAATTTGTCCCTTAACCTAACTCAATTTGTCCCTTAACCTAACTCAATTTGTCCCTTAACCTAACTCAAGTTGTCCCTTAACCTAACTCAATTTGTCCCTTAACCTAACTCAATTTGTCCCTTAACCTAACTCAATTTGTCCCTTAACCTAACTCAATTTGTCCCTTAACCTAACTCAATTTGTCCCTTAACCTAACTCAAGTTGTCCCTTAACCTAACTCAATTTGTCCCTTAACCTAACTCAATTTGTCCCTTAACCTAACTCAATTTGTCCCTTAACCTAACTCAATTTGTCCCTTAACCTAACTCAATTTGTCCCTTAACCTAACTCAATTTGTCCCTTAACCTAACTCAATTTGTCCCTTAACCTAACTCAATTTGTCCCTTAACCTAACTCAAGTTGTCCCTTAACCTAACTCAAGTTGTCCCTTAACCTAACTCAAGTTGTCCCTTAACCTAACTCAAGTTGTCCCTTAACCTAACTCAAGTTGTCCCTTAACCTAACTCAAGTTGTCCCTTAACCTAACTCAAGTTGTCCCTTAACCTAACTCAAGTTGTCCCTTAACCTAACTCAAGTTGTCCCTTAACCTAACTCAAGTTGTCCCTTAACCTAACTCAAGTTGTCCCTTAACCTAACTCAAGTTGTCCCTTAACCTAACTCAAGTTGTCCCTTAACCTAACTCAAGTTGTCCCTTAACCTAACTCAAGTTGTCCCTTAACCTAACTCAAGTTGTCCCTTAACCTAACTCAATTTGTCCCTTAACCTAACCCACGTTGTCCCTTAACCTAACTCAAGTTGTCCCTTAACCTAACTCAATTTGTCCCTTAACCTAACTCAATTTGTCCCTTAACCTAACTCAATTTGTCCCTTAACCTAACTCAATTTGTCCCTTAACCTAACTCAAGTTGTCCCTTAACCTAACTCAAGTTGTCCCTTAACCTAACTCAAGTTGTCCCTTAACCTAACTCAAGTTGTCCCTTAACCTAACTCAAGTTGTCCCTTAACCTAACTCAAGTTGTCCCTTAACCTAACTCAAGTTGTCCCTTAACCTAACTCAAGTTGTCCCTTAACCTAACTCAAGTTGTCCCTTAACCTAACTCAAGTTGTCCCTTAACCTAACTCAAGTTGTCCCTTAACCTAACTCAATTTGTCCCTTAACCTAACTCAAGTTGTCCCTTAACCTAACTCAAGTTGTCCCTTAACCTAACTCAAGTTGTCCCTTAACCTAACTCAATTTGTCCCTTAACCTAACTCAATTTGTCCCTTAACCTAACTCAAGTTGTCCCTTAACCTAACTCAAGTTGTCCCTTAACCTAACTCAAGTTGTCCCTTAACCTAACTCAAGTTGTCCCTTAACCTAACTCAAGTTGTCCCTTAACCTAACTCAAGTTGTCCCTTAACCTAACTCAAGTTGTCCCTTAACCTAACTCAAGTTGTCCCTTAACCTAACTCAAGTTGTCCCTTAACCTAACTCAAGTTGTCCCTTAACCTAACTCAAGTTGTCCCTTAACCTAACTCAAGTTGTCCCTTAACCTAACTCAAGTTGTCCCTTAACCTAACTCAAGTTGTCCCTTAACCTAACTCAAGTTGTCCCTTAACCTAACTCAAGTTGTCCCTTAACCTAACTCAAGTTGTCCCTTAACCTAACTCAAGTTGTCCCTTAACCTAACTCAATTTGTCCCTTAACCTAACTCAATTTGTCCCTTAACCTAACTCAAGTTGTCCCTTAACCTAACTCAATTTGTCCCTTAACCTAACTCAATTTGTCCCTTAACCTAACTCAATTTGTCCCTTAACCTAACTCAATTTGTCCCTTAACCTAACTCAATTTGTCCCTTAACCTAACTCAAGTTGTCCCTTAACCTAACTCAATTTGTCCCTTAACCTAACTCAAGTTGTCCCTTAACCTAACTCAAGTTGTCCCTTAACCTAACTCAAGTTGTCCCTTAACCTAACTCAAGTTGTCCCTTAACCTAACTCAAGTTGTCCCTTAACCTAACCCACGTTGTCCCTTAACCTAACCCACGTTGTCCCTTAACCTAACCCACGTTGTCCCTTAACCTAACCCACGTTGTCCCTTAACCTAACCCACGTTGTCCCTTAACCTAACCCACGTTGTCCCTTAACCTAACCCACGTTGTCCCTTAACCTAACCCACGTTGTCCCTTAACCTAACCGACGTTGTCCCTTAACCTAACCGACGTTGTCCCTTAACCTAACCGACGTTGTCCCTTAACCTAACCGACGTTGTCCCTTAACCTAACCGACGTTGTCCCTTAACCTAACCCACGTTGTCCCTTAACCTAACCCACGTTGTCCCTTAACCTAACCCACGTTGTCCCTTAACCTAACCCACGTTGTCCCTTAACCTAACCCACGTTGTCCCTTAACCTAACCCACGTTGTCCCTTAACCTAACCCACGTTGTCCCTTAACCTAACCCACGTTGTCCCTTAACCTAACCCACGTTGTCCCTTAACCTAACCCACGTTGTCCCTTAACCTAACCCACGTTGTCCCTTAACCTAACCCACGTTGTCCCTTAACCTAACCCACGTTGTCCCTTAACCTAACCCACGTTGTCCCTTAACCTAACCCACGTTGTCCCTTAACCTAACCCACGTTGTCCCTTAACCTAACCCACGTTGTCCCTTAACCTAACCCACGTTGTCCCTTAACCTAACCCACGTTGTCCCTTAACCTAACCCACGTTGTCCCTTAACCTAACCCACGTTGTCCCTTAACCTAACCCACGTTGTCCCTTTGCCTAACATAGTTCACTGCTCGGAATCTCTGGTGTCGTTGTTATCCTCATGTAGATGTCTTGCGAGTGTTGCTTACTTTCCACATATTCCTGCTATCCACTGTCAATTGTACTGCAATAGGACTATATCGCCGACCCCCCCCCTCCCCCCCCCTCTGTCCCCCTCTGTCCCCCTCTTTGTGTCTCTGTCCTCTCAAGCTGGTCGGTCTGGCGTTTGAGTGTTAAATGAGCCTCGCAGCTGTTCAGTTGCATTCAGATGTCGACGCCCTCAGTGTACGTCGTGGTATGGTCTGTGTCCATTGTCCGCTGATGTCGTACGCGTAACCCACACGCTGTACCGATCATCGGTCGTTACGTACAGAGTGAAGTAGTGTGATACGTGTGACCGTACGCTGGCTGTGCCCAACGGTGTCGAATCTCAATTTCCATATGTTGTGCTTGATGCTACTTGTCTCGTCTCCCAATAACAGCTAGGTTGCACTGTGGTACGCCGTAGAGGCGTGTGGGAGGAACGTACGAACGCATTGTATGTCACCCTGGGTCGCTGGGGGTGGTGGTGCGGTGAGTCAGGTCAGGTCAGGTCAGCGTGAGCCGTCTGATGTAGTGACGCGTGTATTCCGACTTTGTCGTATTGCCTCACACAAAGTGCTACCCTGGTGGACCGCGTTCCATATCTGGGACATGCCGCAGATGCCGGTTGACAGTGGATCGCGGAAGGTACATCGCATACGTGCGCGGGCCACCTTCCACGTGTTCTCTTCTGCACATGTCGCAGTGTGTATGTGGTCTGATGTAGCGTGTCGTGACACATGACATCCTGGCATGCAAGAATTGTTGAATTCGCAAATGTAGGTGGACATCTACGTTTACTGCCCAAGATACGCAAATGAACTGGAAATCCGTTGTTGAGCGGTTGTTCACGCTGGAGGTGAATCTGTGATGGCGACGATCGGTACAGCTATTAACCGGTTGTTTCAGCGGTACCCGCCACATCCACACGCGTGACTAGGCCCATGTGGGTATGAAGCGATACGCGGCGGTGGCTTGGTGGGACTGTTCCCGGCCGGTGAAGGGGGGCCGCCCGGCGTGTTGGCCGCGCGCTGCGTGGGCGCACGCGCAACAGGCGGCTGGTGGGGGGCGCCGAGTGGCAGGAGCGCCAGCCGACGGGCCCGGCAGGCGGCGCAGCTACGCTGCGGCGCACCCTGCACGCGGCGCCTGGCGGCCAAAGTTGGTTCAGCCGAGCCCGGTGCGAAGCGCGGTGGACATCTGCAGTGTGCTGGTCTGATTGAGGACTGTGTGCGTTGAGGATGCGCCGCCGCCTGGCACTCGGCGCCGCGACGCCGTCTGCTGCTCGGTCGCCCCAGCGGTTCTCGCAGGTGGTTTGTATCGCAGTTGTGCGGACGTGTTGGCGCGTGCGCTGTGCTGGGAGAGTTCGCTTCTGCACCCAAGTGGGGCTTTGCCCTTGTGTGGCGCTGGCGTTGGAGCTGCCGGTCACCATAGGTGGCGCGTGTTGTCTCCCGCCGGCAATGCCACGACAGCACGCTCCCGGGCCTCTGTCGGCAGCGGCAAGCTCAGTTGGGAGCAAGGGTGTTCGCACTAAAACCGTCTACTCGCCTAACTCCGGGCGATTGCGCCTCTCTCGAAACCGACCAAGTACCTAGGACGGCGCTGCGCGCCGCCGGGACCTGAGAGGGTTTCGAGGTGTATCGTGCAGGGGAGCTCGGCCTCCTCCTGTTTGCAGAATAATTGAGCGGACGCTTGCGTGTTCGCGCGGGCCCCCGGGACACACTCCCGGGCGGCCGGCTGCTCAGCTCTAGTTGACGCAGCTCCCTGGTTGATCCTGCCAGTAGTCATATGCTTGTCTCAAAGATTAAGCCATGCATGTCTCAGTACAAGCCGCATTAAGGTGAAACCGCGAATGGCTCATTAAATCAGTTATGGTTCCTTAGATCGTACCCACGTTACTTGGATAACTGTGGTAATTCTAGAGCTAATACATGCAAACAGAGTCCCGACCAGAGATGGAAGGGACGCTTTTATTAGATCAAAACCAATCGGATTGGCTTGTCTGGTCCGTTTGCCTTGGTGACTCTGAATAACTTTGGGCTGATCGCACGGTCCTCGTACCGGCGACGCATCTTTCAAATGTCTGCCTTATCAACTGTCGATGGTAGGTTCTGCGCCTACCATGGTTGTAACGGGTAACGGGGAATCAGGGTTCGATTCCGGAGAGGGAGCCTGAGAAACGGCTACCACATCCAAGGAAGGCAGCAGGCGCGCAAATTACCCACTCCCGGCACGGGGAGGTAGTGACGAAAAATAACGATACGGGACTCATCCGAGGCCCCGTAATCGGAATGAGTACACTTTAAATCCTTTAACGAGTATCTATTGGAGGGCAAGTCTGGTGCCAGCAGCCGCGGTAATTCCAGCTCCAATAGCGTATATTAAAGTTGTTGCGGTTAAAAAGCTCGTAGTTGGATTTGTGTCCCACGCTGTTGGTTCACCGCCCGTCGGTGTTTAACTGGCATGTATCGTGGGACGTCCTGCCGGTGGGGCGAGCCGAAGGGGTGCTTTCGCGTCCCGAGGCGGACCCCGTTTAAATCCTACCAGGGTGCTCTTTGTTGAGTGTCTCGGTGGGCCGGCACGTTTACTTTGAACAAATTAGAGTGCTTAAAGCAGGCAAGCCCGCCTGAATACTGTGTGCATGGAATAATGGAATAGGACCTCGGTTCTATTTTGTTGGTTTTCGGAACCCGAGGTAATGATTAATAGGGACAGGCGGGGGCATTCGTATTGCGACGTTAGAGGTGAAATTCTTGGATCGTCGCAAGACGAACAGAAGCGAAAGCATTTGCCAAGTATGTTTTCATTAATCAAGAACGAAAGTTAGAGGTTCGAAGGCGATCAGATACCGCCCTAGTTCTAACCATAAACGATGCCAGCCAGCGATCCGCCGCAGTTCCTCCGATGACTCGGCGGGCAGCCTCCGGGAAACCAAAGCTTTTGGGTTCCGGGGGAAGTATGGTTGCAAAGCTGAAACTTAAAGGAATTGACGGAAGGGCACCACCAGGAGTGGAGCCTGCGGCTTAATTTGACTCAACACGGGAAACCTCACCAGGCCCGGACACCGGAAGGATTGACAGATTGATAGCTCTTTCTTGATTCGGTGGGTGGTGGTGCATGGCCGTTCTTAGTTGGTGGAGCGATTTGTCTGGTTAATTCCGATAACGAACGAGACTCTAGCCTGCTAACTAGTCGCGTGACATCCTTCGTGCTGTCAGCGATTACTTTTCTTCTTAGAGGGACAGGCGGCTTCTAGCCGCACGAGATTGAGCAATAACAGGTCTGTGATGCCCTTAGATGTTCTGGGCCGCACGCGCGCTACACTGAAGGAATCAGCGTGTCTTCCTAGGCCGAAAGGTCGGGGTAACCCGCTGAACCTCCTTCGTGCTAGGGATTGGGGCTTGCAATTGTTCCCCATGAACGAGGAATTCCCAGTAAGCGCGAGTCATAAGCTCGCGTTGATTACGTCCCTGCCCTTTGTACACACCGCCCGTCGCTACTACCGATTGAATGATTTAGTGAGGTCTTCGGACTGGTACGCGGCATCGACTCTGTCGTTGCCGATGCTACCGGAAAGATGACCAAACTTGATCATTTAGAGGAAGTAAAAGTCGTAACAAGGTTTCCGTAGGTGAACCTGCGGAAGGATCATTACCGACTAGACTGCATGTCTTTCGATGTGCGTGTCGTGTCGCGCAACACGCTACCTGTACGGCAGTGGCCGTGCGCCGCGTGCGGAACCACGCGTGCCTCTCAAAACTAGCGGAAGTGTTGTTGTTGTGTGGTACGAGCGCTGAAGCTCTGGAGCGGCTGGCCTGCGGTACCTGGCGCCTGGCGCCGGTTTTGAATGACGTTCGCCCGAGTGCCTGTCCGCTCCGGTGTGGAGCCGTACGACGCCCATCGGCTGTGAGGCCGTTGGACACAAAAAAAATAGTGGAACAGGGGCCGTCAGACGCCTCAGTCCCGCAAATGCTACTGTCTTGAAAGAGACAGTGGGAGACTGAAAAGGAAAAGATCACCCAGGACGGTGGATCACTCGGCTCGTGGGTCGATGAAGAACGCAGCAAATTGCGCGTCGACATGTGAACTGCAGGACACATGAACATCGACGTTTCGAACGCACATTGCGGTCCATGGATTCCGTTCCCGGGCCACGTCTGGCTGAGGGTCGGCTACGTATACTGAAGCGCGCGGCGTTTGTCCCGCTTCGGAGACGTGGGAGTGTCGTGGTCGCCTGTGTGGCCGGCCGCGTCTCCTTAAACGTGCGATGCGCGCCCGTCGCCTGGCGGTTCGCATACCGGTACTTTCTCGGTAGCGTGCACAGCCGGCTGGCGGTGTGGCGTGCGACACCTCGTACAACGACCTCAGAGCAGGCGAGACTACCCGCTGAATTTAAGCATATTACTAAGCGGAGGAAAAGAAACTAACAAGGATTCCCCCAGTAGCGGCGAGCGAACAGGGAAGAGTCCAGCACCGAACCCCGCAGGCTGCCGCCTGTCGTGGCATGTGGTGTTTGGGAGGGTCCACTACCCCGACGCCTCGCGCCGAGCCCAAGTCCAACTTGAATGAGGCCACGGCCCGTAGAGGGTGCCAGGCCCGTAGCGGCCGGTGCGAGCGTCGGCGGGACCTCTCCTTCGAGTCGGGTTGCTTGAGAGTGCAGCTCCAAGTGGGTGGTAAACTCCATCTGAGACTAAATATGACCACGAGACCGATAGCGAACAAGTACCGTGAGGGAAAGTTGAAAATAACTTTGAAGAGAGAGTTCAAAAGTACGTGAAACCGTTCTGGGGTAAACGTGAGAAGTCCGAAAGGTCGAACGGGTGAGATTCACGCCCATCCGGCCACTGGCCCCCGCCCTCGGCAGATGGGGCCGGCCGCCCGCGCGGAGCAATCCGCGGCGGGGTCGTGTCCGGTTGCCTTTCCACTCGCCGCGGGGTGGGGCCGTTCCGGTGTGCGGTGGGCCGCACTTCTCCCCTAGTAGGACGTCGCGACCCGCTGGGTGCCGGCCTACGGCCCGGGTGCGCAGCCTGTCCTTCCGCGGGCCTCGGTTCGCGTCTGTTGGGCAGAGCCCCGGTGTCCTGGCTGGCTGCTCGGCGGTATATCTGGAGGAGTCGATTCGCCCCTTTGGGCGCTCGGGCTCCCGGCAAGCGCGCGCGGTTCTTCCCGGATGACGGACCTACCTGGCCCGGCCCCGGACCCGCGCCGCTGTTGGCTCGGGATGCTCTCGGGCGGAATAATCGCTCCCGTCAGCGGCGCTTCAGCTTTGGACAATTTCACGACCCGTCTTGAAACACGGACCAAGGAGTCTAACATGTGCGCGAGTCATTGGGCTGTACGAAACCTAAAGGCGTAATGAAAGTGAAGGTCTCGCCTTGCGCGGGCCGAGGGAGGATGGGGCTTCCCCGCCCTTCACGGGGCGGCGGCCTCCGCACTCCCGGGGCGTCTCGTCCTCATTGCGAGGTGAGGCGCACCTAGAGCGTACACGTTGGGACCCGAAAGATGGTGAACTATGCCTGGCCAGGACGAAGTCAGGGGAAACCCTGATGGAGGTCCGTAGCGATTCTGACGTGCAAATCGATCGTCGGAGCTGGGTATAGGGGCGAAAGACTAATCGAACCATCTAGTAGCTGGTTCCCTCCGAAGTTTCCCTCAGGATAGCTGGTGCTCGTACGAGTCTCATCCGGTAAAGCGAATGATTAGAGGCCTTGGGGCCGAAACGACCTCAACCTATTCTCAAACTTTAAATGGGTGAGATCTCCGGCTTGCTTGATATGCTGAAGCCGCGAGCAAACGACTCGGATCGGAGTGCCAAGTGGGCCACTTTTGGTAAGCAGAACTGGCGCTGTGGGATGAACCAAACGCCGAGTTAAGGCGCCCGAATCGACGCTCATGGGAAACCATGAAAGGCG
>NW_026062274.1:20000-27500 GCF_023897955.1 Schistocerca gregaria
TGTACCAGATTATCGCTTAACCTAACTGTGGCTGTACCAGATTATCGCTTAACCTAACTGTGGCTGTACCAGATTATCGCTTAACCTAACTGTGGCTGTACCAGATTATCGCTTAACCTAACTCAATTTGTCCCTTAACCTAACTCAATTTGTCCCTTAACCTAACTCAATTTGTCCCTTAACCTAACTCAATTTGTCCCTTAACCTAACTCAAGTTGTCCCTTAACCTAACTCAATTTGTCCCTTAACCTAACTCAATTTGTCCCTTAACCTAACTCAATTTGTCCCTTAACCTAACTCAATTTGTCCCTTAACCTAACTCAATTTGTCCCTTAACCTAACTCAAGTTGTCCCTTAACCTAACTCAATTTGTCCCTTAACCTAACTCAATTTGTCCCTTAACCTAACTCAATTTGTCCCTTAACCTAACTCAATTTGTCCCTTAACCTAACTCAATTTGTCCCTTAACCTAACTCAATTTGTCCCTTAACCTAACTCAATTTGTCCCTTAACCTAACTCAATTTGTCCCTTAACCTAACTCAAGTTGTCCCTTAACCTAACTCAAGTTGTCCCTTAACCTAACTCAAGTTGTCCCTTAACCTAACTCAAGTTGTCCCTTAACCTAACTCAAGTTGTCCCTTAACCTAACTCAAGTTGTCCCTTAACCTAACTCAAGTTGTCCCTTAACCTAACTCAAGTTGTCCCTTAACCTAACTCAAGTTGTCCCTTAACCTAACTCAAGTTGTCCCTTAACCTAACTCAAGTTGTCCCTTAACCTAACTCAAGTTGTCCCTTAACCTAACTCAAGTTGTCCCTTAACCTAACTCAAGTTGTCCCTTAACCTAACTCAAGTTGTCCCTTAACCTAACTCAATTTGTCCCTTAACCTAACCCACGTTGTCCCTTAACCTAACTCAAGTTGTCCCTTAACCTAACTCAATTTGTCCCTTAACCTAACTCAATTTGTCCCTTAACCTAACTCAATTTGTCCCTTAACCTAACTCAATTTGTCCCTTAACCTAACTCAAGTTGTCCCTTAACCTAACTCAAGTTGTCCCTTAACCTAACTCAAGTTGTCCCTTAACCTAACTCAAGTTGTCCCTTAACCTAACTCAAGTTGTCCCTTAACCTAACTCAAGTTGTCCCTTAACCTAACTCAAGTTGTCCCTTAACCTAACTCAAGTTGTCCCTTAACCTAACTCAAGTTGTCCCTTAACCTAACTCAAGTTGTCCCTTAACCTAACTCAAGTTGTCCCTTAACCTAACTCAATTTGTCCCTTAACCTAACTCAAGTTGTCCCTTAACCTAACTCAAGTTGTCCCTTAACCTAACTCAATTTGTCCCTTAACCTAACTCAATTTGTCCCTTAACCTAACTCAAGTTGTCCCTTAACCTAACTCAAGTTGTCCCTTAACCTAACTCAAGTTGTCCCTTAACCTAACTCAAGTTGTCCCTTAACCTAACTCAAGTTGTCCCTTAACCTAACTCAAGTTGTCCCTTAACCTAACTCAAGTTGTCCCTTAACCTAACTCAAGTTGTCCCTTAACCTAACTCAAGTTGTCCCTTAACCTAACTCAAGTTGTCCCTTAACCTAACTCAAGTTGTCCCTTAACCTAACTCAAGTTGTCCCTTAACCTAACTCAAGTTGTCCCTTAACCTAACTCAAGTTGTCCCTTAACCTAACTCAAGTTGTCCCTTAACCTAACTCAATTTGTCCCTTAACCTAACTCAATTTGTCCCTTAACCTAACTCAATTTGTCCCTTAACCTAACTCAAGTTGTCCCTTAACCTAACTCAATTTGTCCCTTAACCTAACTCAATTTGTCCCTTAACCTAACTCAATTTGTCCCTTAACCTAACTCAATTTGTCCCTTAACCTAACTCAATTTGTCCCTTAACCTAACTCAAGTTGTCCCTTAACCTAACTCAATTTGTCCCTTAACCTAACTCAAGTTGTCCCTTAACCTAACTCAAGTTGTCCCTTAACCTAACTCAAGTTGTCCCTTAACCTAACTCAAGTTGTCCCTTAACCTAACTCAAGTTGTCCCTTAACCTAACTCAAGTTGTCCCTTAACCTAACTCAAGTTGTCCCTTAACCTAACCCACGTTGTCCCTTAACCTAACCCACGTTGTCCCTTAACCTAACCCACGTTGTCCCTTAACCTAACCCACGTTGTCCCTTAACCTAACCCACGTTGTCCCTTAACCTAACCCACGTTGTCCCTTAACCTAACCCACGTTGTCCCTTAACCTAACCGACGTTGTCCCTTAACCTAACCGACGTTGTCCCTTAACCTAACCGACGTTGTCCCTTAACCTAACCGACGTTGTCCCTTAACCTAACCCACGTTGTCCCTTAACCTAACCCACGTTGTCCCTTAACCTAACCCACGTTGTCCCTTAACCTAACCCACGTTGTCCCTTAACCTAACCCACGTTGTCCCTTAACCTAACCCACGTTGTCCCTTAACCTAACCCACGTTGTCCCTTAACCTAACCCACGTTGTCCCTTAACCTAACCCACGTTGTCCCTTAACCTAACCCACGTTGTCCCTTAACCTAACCCACGTTGTCCCTTAACCTAACCCACGTTGTCCCTTAACCTAACCCACGTTGTCCCTTAACCTAACCCACGTTGTCCCTTAACCTAACCCACGTTGTCCCTTAACCTAACCCACGTTGTCCCTTAACCTAACCCACGTTGTCCCTTAACCTAACCCACGTTGTCCCTTAACCTAACCCACGTTGTCCCTTAACCTAACCCACGTTGTCCCTTAACCTAACCCACGTTGTCCCTTAACCTAACCCACGTTGTCCCTTAACCTAACCCACGTTGTCCCTTAACCTAACCCACGTTGTCCCTTAACCTAACCCACGTTGTCCCTTAACCTAACCCACGTTGTCCCTTTGCCTAACATAGTTCACTGCTCGGAATCTCTGGTGTCGTTGTTATCCTCATGTAGATGTCTTGCGAGTGTTGCTTACTTTCCACATATTCCTGCTATCCACTGTCAATTGTACTGCAATAGGACTATATCGCCGACCCCCCCCCTCCCCCCCCTCTGTCCCCCTCTGTCCCCCTCTTTGTGTCTCTGTCCTCTCAAGCTGGTCGGTCTGGCGTTTGAGTGTTAAATGAGCCTCGCAGCTGTTCAGTTGCATTCAGATGTCGACGCCCTCAGTGTACGTCGTGGTATGGTCTGTGTCCATTGTCCGCTGATGTCGTACGCGTAACCCACACGCTGTACCGATCATCGGTCGTTACGTACAGAGTGAAGTAGTGTGATACGTGTGACCGTACGCTGGCTGTGCCCAACGGTGTCGAATCTCAATTTCCATATGTTGTGCTTGATGCTACTTGTCTCGTCTCCCAATAACAGCTAGGTTGCACTGTGGTACGCCGTAGAGGCGTGTGGGAGGAACGTACGAACGCATTGTATGTCACCCTGGGTCGCTGGGGGTGGTGGTGCGGTGAGTCAGGTCAGGTCAGGTCAGCGTGAGCCGTCTGATGTAGTGACGCGTGTATTCCGACTTTGTCGTATTGCCTCACACAAAGTGCTACCCTGGTGGACCGCGTTCCATATCTGGGACATGCCGCAGATGCCGGTTGACAGTGGATCGCGGAAGGTACATCGCATACGTGCGCGGGCCACCTTCCACGTGTTCTCTTCTGCACATGTCGCAGTGTGTATGTGGTCTGATGTAGCGTGTCGTGACACATGACATCCTGGCATGCAAGAATTGTTGAATTCGCAAATGTAGGTGGACATCTACGTTTACTGCCCAAGATACGCAAATGAACTGGAAATCCGTTGTTGAGCGGTTGTTCACGCTGGAGGTGAATCTGTGATGGCGACGATCGGTACAGCTATTAACCGGTTGTTTCAGCGGTACCCGCCACATCCACACGCGTGACTAGGCCCATGTGGGTATGAAGCGATACGCGGCGGTGGCTTGGTGGGACTGTTCCCGGCCGGTGAAGGGGGGCCGCCCGGCGTGTTGGCCGCGCGCTGCGTGGGCGCACGCGCAACAGGCGGCTGGTGGGGGGCGCCGAGTGGCAGGAGCGCCAGCCGACGGGCCCGGCAGGCGGCGCAGCTACGCTGCGGCGCACCCTGCACGCGGCGCCTGGCGGCCAAAGTTGGTTCAGCCGAGCCCGGTGCGAAGCGCGGTGGACATCTGCAGTGTGCTGGTCTGATTGAGGACTGTGTGCGTTGAGGATGCGCCGCCGCCTGGCACTCGGCGCCGCGACGCCGTCTGCTGCTCGGTCGCCCCAGCGGTTCTCGCAGGTGGTTTGTATCGCAGTTGTGCGGACGTGTTGGCGCGTGCGCTGTGCTGGGAGAGTTCGCTTCTGCACCCAAGTGGGGCTTTGCCCTTGTGTGGCGCTGGCGTTGGAGCTGCCGGTCACCATAGGTGGCGCGTGTTGTCTCCCGCCGGCAATGCCACGACAGCACGCTCCCGGGCCTCTGTCGGCAGCGGCAAGCTCAGTTGGGAGCAAGGGTGTTCGCACTAAAACCGTCTACTCGCCTAACTCCGGGCGATTGCGCCTCTCTCGAAACCGACCAAGTACCTAGGACGGCGCTGCGCGCCGCCGGGACCTGAGAGGGTTTCGAGGTGTATCGTGCAGGGGAGCTCGGCTTCCTCCTGTTTGCAGAATAATTGAGCGGACGCTTGCGTGTTCGCGCGGGCCCCCGGGACACACTCCCGGGCGGCCGGCTGCTCAGCTCTAGTTGACGCAGCTCCCTGGTTGATCCTGCCAGTAGTCATATGCTTGTCTCAAAGATTAAGCCATGCATGTCTCAGTACAAGCCGCATTAAGGTGAAACCGCGAATGGCTCATTAAATCAGTTATGGTTCCTTAGATCGTACCCACGTTACTTGGATAACTGTGGTAATTCTAGAGCTAATACATGCAAACAGAGTCCCGACCAGAGATGGAAGGGACGCTTTTATTAGATCAAAACCAATCGGATTGGCTTGTCTGGTCCGTTTGCCTTGGTGACTCTGAATAACTTTGGGCTGATCGCACGGTCCTCGTACCGGCGACGCATCTTTCAAATGTCTGCCTTATCAACTGTCGATGGTAGGTTCTGCGCCTACCATGGTTGTAACGGGTAACGGGGAATCAGGGTTCGATTCCGGAGAGGGAGCCTGAGAAACGGCTACCACATCCAAGGAAGGCAGCAGGCGCGCAAATTACCCACTCCCGGCACGGGGAGGTAGTGACGAAAAATAACGATACGGGACTCATCCGAGGCCCCGTAATCGGAATGAGTACACTTTAAATCCTTTAACGAGTATCTATTGGAGGGCAAGTCTGGTGCCAGCAGCCGCGGTAATTCCAGCTCCAATAGCGTATATTAAAGTTGTTGCGGTTAAAAAGCTCGTAGTTGGATTTGTGTCCCACGCTGTTGGTTCACCGCCCGTCGGTGTTTAACTGGCATGTATCGTGGGACGTCCTGCCGGTGGGGCGAGCCGAAGGGGTGCTTTCGCGTCCCGAGGCGGACCCCGTTTAAATCCTACCAGGGTGCTCTTTGTTGAGTGTCTCGGTGGGCCGGCACGTTTACTTTGAACAAATTAGAGTGCTTAAAGCAGGCAAGCCCGCCTGAATACTGTGTGCATGGAATAATGGAATAGGACCTCGGTTCTATTTTGTTGGTTTTCGGAACCCGAGGTAATGATTAATAGGGACAGGCGGGGGCATTCGTATTGCGACGTTAGAGGTGAAATTCTTGGATCGTCGCAAGACGAACAGAAGCGAAAGCATTTGCCAAGTATGTTTTCATTAATCAAGAACGAAAGTTAGAGGTTCGAAGGCGATCAGATACCGCCCTAGTTCTAACCATAAACGATGCCAGCCAGCGATCCGCCGCAGTTCCTCCGATGACTCGGCGGGCAGCCTCCGGGAAACCAAAGCTTTTGGGTTCCGGGGGAAGTATGGTTGCAAAGCTGAAACTTAAAGGAATTGACGGAAGGGCACCACCAGGAGTGGAGCCTGCGGCTTAATTTGACTCAACACGGGAAACCTCACCAGGCCCGGACACCGGAAGGATTGACAGATTGATAGCTCTTTCTTGATTCGGTGGGTGGTGGTGCATGGCCGTTCTTAGTTGGTGGAGCGATTTGTCTGGTTAATTCCGATAACGAACGAGACTCTAGCCTGCTAACTAGTCGCGTGACATCCTTCGTGCTGTCAGCGATTACTTTTCTTCTTAGAGGGACAGGCGGCTTCTAGCCGCACGAGATTGAGCAATAACAGGTCTGTGATGCCCTTAGATGTTCTGGGCCGCACGCGCGCTACACTGAAGGAATCAGCGTGTCTTCCTAGGCCGAAAGGTCGGGGTAACCCGCTGAACCTCCTTCGTGCTAGGGATTGGGGCTTGCAATTGTTCCCCATGAACGAGGAATTCCCAGTAAGCGCGAGTCATAAGCTCGCGTTGATTACGTCCCTGCCCTTTGTACACACCGCCCGTCGCTACTACCGATTGAATGATTTAGTGAGGTCTTCGGACTGGTACGCGGCATCGACTCTGTCGTTGCCGATGCTACCGGAAAGATGACCAAACTTGATCATTTAGAGGAAGTAAAAGTCGTAACAAGGTTTCCGTAGGTGAACCTGCGGAAGGATCATTACCGACTAGACTGCATGTCTTTCGATGTGCGTGTCGTGTCGCGCAACACGCTACCTGTACGGCAGTGGCCGTGCGCCGCGTGCGGAACCACGCGTGCCTCTCAAAACTAGCGGAAGTGTTGTTGTTGTGTGGTACGAGCGCTGAAGCTCTGGAGCGGCTGGCCTGCGGTACCTGGCGCCTGGCGCCGGTTTTGAATGACGTTCGCCCGAGTGCCTGTCCGCTCCGGTGTGGAGCCGTACGACGCCCATCGGCTGTGAGGCCGTTGGACACAAAAAAAATAGTGGAACAGGGGCCGTCAGACGCCTCAGTCCCGCAAATGCTACTGTCTTGAAAGAGACAGTGGGAGACTGAAAAGGAAAAGATCACCCAGGACGGTGGATCACTCGGCTCGTGGGTCGATGAAGAACGCAGCAAATTGCGCGTCGACATGTGAACTGCAGGACACATGAACATCGACGTTTCGAACGCACATTGCGGTCCATGGATTCCGTTCCCGGGCCACGTCTGGCTGAGGGTCGGCTACGTATACTGAAGCGCGCGGCGTTTGTCCCGCTTCGGAGACGTGGGAGTGTCGTGGTCGCCTGTGTGGCCGGCCGCGTCTCCTTAAACGTGCGATGCGCGCCCGTCGCCTGGCGGTTCGCATACCGGTACTTTCTCGGTAGCGTGCACAGCCGGCTGGCGGTGTGGCGTGCGACACCTCGTACAACGACCTCAGAGCAGGCGAGACTACCCGCTGAATTTAAGCATATTACTAAGCGGAGGAAAAGAAACTAACAAGGATTCCCCCAGTAGCGGCGAGCGAACAGGGAAGAGTCCAGCACCGAACCCCGCAGGCTGCCGCCTGTCGTGGCATGTGGTGTTTGGGAGGGTCCAC
>NW_026062274.1:32500-42500 GCF_023897955.1 Schistocerca gregaria
GTAAGTTCGTCGTGGGCGCTGGCCGGCAGGCCGCGAGACGTGACGCCCGGCGGCAAAGAGTGCTCCTCTGAGGATATAGATGTTCCGTTCCGCCGCACAATGGTGACGGTGACCGCTGCCTGCGGTGGCAACGCTGGGCACAGTCGATACTCGCCGTGTGGTGGAAGGTAAACATTATGCGGTACATCAGTACTTTCCTAATAGTTCGGTCGTCTCACGGCACTGCTTAGTAAATGATGCAAGGCCAAATATAGATGATTTATGCGAATGTCCCTATACGTGCTGTAAGACTGGGCACACAACGTGAATCGCACGTCAGCCAGACACTCGAACATGCACCACTCTCGGCCTGCAACGGAGACACACAATACGTAAACATCTGGAATGCGACAATGTCGAGTGCATCCTCTCTGCCACATTGCACCGTCGACACTATGATAACCAGAGCAGTAGGTCCACCTATAAAAGCACAATACCCCACTCCTCCGACAACTACCATTGCTCAGATAAATCAACACCACCAACACACATCCTACACAGAGGGGCACCAAATATCATCCCCCGCCCTCGTGTTATACCACATGAAAAATTGCAGAAGTGAGAGACACACATCCGCCAGCCTCTTGCTACAAGCATCGAACCGACGTGACGTATCTGACGGTGACTCAGGCATCCGTGTACTGCCACCACTATCCACCCCCCCCCCCCCTCTCTCTCTGCCCCCTTCCCACACAATACCAAATTTAACCAACTTTATCGCTTAACCTAACTGTGGCTGTACCAGTTTATCGCTTAACCTAACTGTGGCTGTACCAGTTTATCGCTTAACCTAACTGTGGCTGTACCAGTTTATCGCTTAACCTAACTGTGGCTGTACCAGTTTATCGCTTAACCTAACTGTGGCTGTACCAGTTTATCGCTTAACCTAACTGTGGCTGTACCAGTTTATCGCTTAACCTAACTGTGGCTGTACCAGTTTATCGCTTAACCTAACTGTGGCTGTACCAGTTTATCGCTTAACCTAACTGTGGCTGTACCAGTTTATCGCTTAACCTAACTGTGGCTGTACCAGTTTATCGCTTAACCTAACTGTGGCTGTACCAGTTTATCGCTTAACCTAACTGTGGCTGTACCAGTTTATCGCTTAACCTAACTGTGGCTGTACCAGTTTATCGCTTAACCTAACTGTGGCTGTACCAGTTTATCGCTTAACCTAACTGTGGCTGTACCAGTTTATCGCTTAACCTAACTGTGGCTGTACCAGTTTATCGCTTAACCTAACTGTGGCTGTACCAGTTTATCGCTTAACCTAACTGTGGCTGTACCAGATTATCGCTTAACCTAACTGTGGCTGTACCAGATTATCGCTTAACCTAACTGTGGCTGTACCAGATTATCGCTTAACCTAACTGTGGCTGTACCAGATTATCGCTTAACCTAACTGTGGCTGTACCAGATTATCGCTTAACCTAACTCAATTTGTCCCTTAACCTAACTCAATTTGTCCCTTAACCTAACTCAATTTGTCCCTTAACCTAACTCAATTTGTCCCTTAACCTAACTCAAGTTGTCCCTTAACCTAACTCAATTTGTCCCTTAACCTAACTCAATTTGTCCCTTAACCTAACTCAATTTGTCCCTTAACCTAACTCAATTTGTCCCTTAACCTAACTCAATTTGTCCCTTAACCTAACTCAAGTTGTCCCTTAACCTAACTCAATTTGTCCCTTAACCTAACTCAATTTGTCCCTTAACCTAACTCAATTTGTCCCTTAACCTAACTCAATTTGTCCCTTAACCTAACTCAATTTGTCCCTTAACCTAACTCAATTTGTCCCTTAACCTAACTCAAGTTGTCCCTTAACCTAACTCAAGTTGTCCCTTAACCTAACTCAAGTTGTCCCTTAACCTAACTCAAGTTGTCCCTTAACCTAACTCAAGTTGTCCCTTAACCTAACTCAAGTTGTCCCTTAACCTAACTCAAGTTGTCCCTTAACCTAACTCAAGTTGTCCCTTAACCTAACTCAAGTTGTCCCTTAACCTAACTCAAGTTGTCCCTTAACCTAACTCAAGTTGTCCCTTAACCTAACTCAAGTTGTCCCTTAACCTAACTCAAGTTGTCCCTTAACCTAACTCAAGTTGTCCCTTAACCTAACTCAAGTTGTCCCTTAACCTAACTCAAGTTGTCCCTTAACCTAACTCAATTTGTCCCTTAACCTAACCCACGTTGTCCCTTAACCTAACTCAAGTTGTCCCTTAACCTAACTCAATTTGACCCTTAACCTAACTCAATTTGTCCCTTAACCTAACTCAATTTGTCCCTTAACCTAACTCAATTTGTCCCTTAACCTAACTCAAGTTGTCCCTTAACCTAACTCAAGTTGTCCCTTAACCTAACTCAAGTTGTCCCTTAACCTAACTCAAGTTGTCCCTTAACCTAACTCAAGTTGTCCCTTAACCTAACTCAAGTTGTCCCTTAACCTAACTCAAGTTGTCCCTTAACCTAACTCAAGTTGTCCCTTAACCTAACTCAAGTTGTCCCTTAACCTAACTCAAGTTGTCCCTTAACCTAACTCAATTTGTCCCTTAACCTAACTCAAGTTGTCCCTTAACCTAACTCAAGTTGTCCCTTAACCTAACTCAATTTGTCCCTTAACCTAACTCAATTTGTCCCTTAACCTAACTCAAGTTGTCCCTTAACCTAACTCAAGTTGTCCCTTAACCTAACTCAAGTTGTCCCTTAACCTAACTCAAGTTGTCCCTTAACCTAACTCAAGTTGTCCCTTAACCTAACTCAAGTTGTCCCTTAACCTAACTCAAGTTGTCCCTTAACCTAACTCAAGTTGTCCCTTAACCTAACTCAAGTTGTCCCTTAACCTAACTCAAGTTGTCCCTTAACCTAACTCAAGTTGTCCCTTAACCTAACTCAAGTTGTCCCTTAACCTAACTCAAGTTGTCCCTTAACCTAACTCAAGTTGTCCCTTAACCTAACTCAAGTTGTCCCTTAACCTAACTCAAGTTGTCCCTTAACCTAACTCAATTTGTCCCTTAACCTAACTCAATTTGTCCCTTAACCTAACTCAATTTGTCCCTTAACCTAACTCAAGTTGTCCCTTAACCTAACTCAATTTGTCCCTTAACCTAACTCAATTTGTCCCTTAACCTAACTCAATTTGTCCCTTAACCTAACTCAATTTGTCCCTTAACCTAACTCAAGTTGTCCCTTAACCTAACTCAATTTGTCCCTTAACCTAACTCAAGTTGTCCCTTAACCTAACTCAAGTTGTCCCTTAACCTAACTCAAGTTGTCCCTTAACCTAACTCAAGTTGTCCCTTAACCTAACTCAAGTTGTCCCTTAACCTAACTCAAGTTGTCCCTTAACCTAACCCACGTTGTCCCTTAACCTAACCCACGTTGTCCCTTAACCTAACCCACGTTGTCCCTTAACCTAACCCACGTTGTCCCTTAACCTAACCCACGTTGTCCCTTAACCTAACCCACGTTGTCCCTTAACCTAACCCACGTTGTCCCTTAACCTAACCGACGTTGTCCCTTAACCTAACCGACGTTGTCCCTTAACCTAACCGACGTTGTCCCTTAACCTAACCGACGTTGTCCCTTAACCTAACCGACGTTGTCCCTTAACCTAACCCACGTTGTCCCTTAACCTAACCCACGTTGTCCCTTAACCTAACCCACGTTGTCCCTTAACCTAACCCACGTTGTCCCTTAACCTAACCCACGTTGTCCCTTAACCTAACCCACGTTGTCCCTTAACCTAACCCACGTTGTCCCTTAACCTAACCCACGTTGTCCCTTAACCTAACCCACGTTGTCCCTTAACCTAACCCACGTTGTCCCTTAACCTAACCCACGTTGTCCCTTAACCTAACCCACGTTGTCCCTTAACCTAACCCACGTTGTCCCTTAACCTAACCCACGTTGTCCCTTAACCTAACCCACGTTGTCCCTTAACCTAACCCACGTTGTCCCTTAACCTAACCCACGTTGTCCCTTAACCTAACCCACGTTGTCCCTTAACCTAACCCACGTTGTCCCTTAACCTAACCCACGTTGTCCCTTAACCTAACCCACGTTGTCCCTTTGCCTAACATAGTTCACTGCTCGGAATCTCTGGTGTCGTTGTTATCCTCATGTAGATGTCTTGCGAGTGTTGCTTACTTTCCACATATTCCTGCTATCCACTGTCAATTGTACTGCAATAGGACTATATCGCCGACCCCCCCCCTCCCCCCCCCTCTGTCCCCCTCTGTCCCCCTCTTTGTGTCTCTGTCCTCTCAAGCTGGTCGGTCTGGCGTTTGAGTGTTAAATGAGCCTCGCAGCTGTTCAGTTGCATTCAGATGTCGACGCCCTCAGTGTACGTCGTGGTATGGTCTGTGTCCATTGTCCGCTGATGTCGTACGCGTAACCCACACGCTGTACCGATCATCGGTCGTTACGTACAGAGTGAAGTAGTGTGATACGTGTGACCGTACGCTGGCTGTGCCCAACGGTGTCGAATCTCAATTTCCATATGTTGTGCTTGATGCTACTTGTCTCGTCTCCCAATAACAGCTAGGTTGCACTGTGGTACGCCGTAGAGGCGTGTGGGAGGAACGTACGAACGCATTGTATGTCACCCTGGGTCGCTGGGGGTGGTGGTGCGGTGAGTCAGGTCAGGTCAGGTCAGCGTGAGCCGTCTGATGTAGTGACGCGTGTATTCCGACTTTGTCGTATTGCCTCACACAAAGTGCTACCCTGGTGGACCGCGTTCCATATCTGGGACATGCCGCAGATGCCGGTTGACAGTGGATCGCGGAAGGTACATCGCATACGTGCGCGGGCCACCTTCCACGTGTTCTCTTCTGCACATGTCGCAGTGTGTATGTGGTCTGATGTAGCGTGTCGTGACACATGACATCCTGGCATGCAAGAATTGTTGAATTCGCAAATGTAGGTGGACATCTACGTTTACTGCCCAAGATACGCAAATGAACTGGAAATCCGTTGTTGAGCGGTTGTTCACGCTGGAGGTGAATCTGTGATGGCGACGATCGGTACAGCTATTAACCGGTTGTTTCAGCGGTACCCGCCACATCCACACGCGTGACTAGGCCCATGTGGGTATGAAGCGATACGCGGCGGTGGCTTGGTGGGACTGTTCCCGGCCGGTGAAGGGGGGCCGCCCGGCGTGTTGGCCGCGCGCTGCGTGGGCGCACGCGCAACAGGCGGCTGGTGGGGGGCGCCGAGTGGCAGGAGCGCCAGCCGACGGGCCCGGCAGGCGGCGCAGCTACGCTGCGGCGCACCCTGCACGCGGCGCCTGGCGGCCAAAGTTGGTTCAGCCGAGCCCGGTGCGAAGCGCGGTGGACATCTGCAGTGTGCTGGTCTGATTGAGGACTGTGTGCGTTGAGGATGCGCCGCCGCCTGGCACTCGGCGCCGCGACGCCGTCTGCTGCTCGGTCGCCCCAGCGGTTCTCGCAGGTGGTTTGTATCGCAGTTGTGCGGACGTGTTGGCGCGTGCGCTGTGCTGGGAGAGTTCGCTTCTGCACCCAAGTGGGGCTTTGCCCTTGTGTGGCGCTGGCGTTGGAGCTGCCGGTCACCATAGGTGGCGCGTGTTGTCTCCCGCCGGCAATGCCACGACAGCACGCTCCCGGGCCTCTGTCGGCAGCGGCAAGCTCAGTTGGGAGCAAGGGTGTTCGCACTAAAACCGTCTACTCGCCTAACTCCGGGCGATTGCGCCTCTCTCGAAACCGACCAAGTACCTAGGACGGCGCTGCGCGCCGCCGGGACCTGAGAGGGTTTCGAGGTGTATCGTGCAGGGGAGCTCGGCCTCCTCCTGTTTGCAGAATAATTGAGCGGACGCTTGCGTGTTCGCGCGGGCCCCCGGGACACACTCCCGGGCGGCCGGCTGCTCAGCTCTAGTTGACGCAGCTCCCTGGTTGATCCTGCCAGTAGTCATATGCTTGTCTCAAAGATTAAGCCATGCATGTCTCAGTACAAGCCGCATTAAGGTGAAACCGCGAATGGCTCATTAAATCAGTTATGGTTCCTTAGATCGTACCCACGTTACTTGGATAACTGTGGTAATTCTAGAGCTAATACATGCAAACAGAGTCCCGACCAGAGATGGAAGGGACGCTTTTATTAGATCAAAACCAATCGGATTGGCTTGTCTGGTCCGTTTGCCTTGGTGACTCTGAATAACTTTGGGCTGATCGCACGGTCCTCGTACCGGCGACGCATCTTTCAAATGTCTGCCTTATCAACTGTCGATGGTAGGTTCTGCGCCTACCATGGTTGTAACGGGTAACGGGGAATCAGGGTTCGATTCCGGAGAGGGAGCCTGAGAAACGGCTACCACATCCAAGGAAGGCAGCAGGCGCGCAAATTACCCACTCCCGGCACGGGGAGGTAGTGACGAAAAATAACGATACGGGACTCATCCGAGGCCCCGTAATCGGAATGAGTACACTTTAAATCCTTTAACGAGTATCTATTGGAGGGCAAGTCTGGTGCCAGCAGCCGCGGTAATTCCAGCTCCAATAGCGTATATTAAAGTTGTTGCGGTTAAAAAGCTCGTAGTTGGATTTGTGTCCCACGCTGTTGGTTCACCGCCCGTCGGTGTTTAACTGGCATGTATCGTGGGACGTCCTGCCGGTGGGGCGAGCCGAAGGGGTGCTTTCGCGTCCCGAGGCGGACCCCGTTTAAATCCTACCAGGGTGCTCTTTGTTGAGTGTCTCGGTGGGCCGGCACGTTTACTTTGAACAAATTAGAGTGCTTAAAGCAGGCAAGCCCGCCTGAATACTGTGTGCATGGAATAATGGAATAGGACCTCGGTTCTATTTTGTTGGTTTTCGGAACCCGAGGTAATGATTAATAGGGACAGGCGGGGGCATTCGTATTGCGACGTTAGAGGTGAAATTCTTGGATCGTCGCAAGACGAACAGAAGCGAAAGCATTTGCCAAGTATGTTTTCATTAATCAAGAACGAAAGTTAGAGGTTCGAAGGCGATCAGATACCGCCCTAGTTCTAACCATAAACGATGCCAGCCAGCGATCCGCCGCAGTTCCTCCGATGACTCGGCGGGCAGCCTCCGGGAAACCAAAGCTTTTGGGTTCCGGGGGAAGTATGGTTGCAAAGCTGAAACTTAAAGGAATTGACGGAAGGGCACCACCAGGAGTGGAGCCTGCGGCTTAATTTGACTCAACACGGGAAACCTCACCAGGCCCGGACACCGGAAGGATTGACAGATTGATAGCTCTTTCTTGATTCGGTGGGTGGTGGTGCATGGCCGTTCTTAGTTGGTGGAGCGATTTGTCTGGTTAATTCCGATAACGAACGAGACTCTAGCCTGCTAACTAGTCGCGTGACATCCTTCGTGCTGTCAGCGATTACTTTTCTTCTTAGAGGGACAGGCGGCTTCTAGCCGCACGAGATTGAGCAATAACAGGTCTGTGATGCCCTTAGATGTTCTGGGCCGCACGCGCGCTACACTGAAGGAATCAGCGTGTCTTCCTAGGCCGAAAGGTCGGGGTAACCCGCTGAACCTCCTTCGTGCTAGGGATTGGGGCTTGCAATTGTTCCCCATGAACGAGGAATTCCCAGTAAGCGCGAGTCATAAGCTCGCGTTGATTACGTCCCTGCCCTTTGTACACACCGCCCGTCGCTACTACCGATTGAATGATTTAGTGAGGTCTTCGGACTGGTACGCGGCATCGACTCTGTCGTTGCCGATGCTACCGGAAAGATGACCAAACTTGATCATTTAGAGGAAGTAAAAGTCGTAACAAGGTTTCCGTAGGTGAACCTGCGGAAGGATCATTACCGACTAGACTGCATGTCTTTCGATGTGCGTGTCGTGTCGCGCAACACGCTACCTGTACGGCAGTGGCCGTGCGCCGCGTGCGGAACCACGCGTGCCTCTCAAAACTAGCGGAAGTGTTGTTGTTGTGTGGTACGAGCGCTGAAGCTCTGGAGCGGCTGGCCTGCGGTACCTGGCGCCTGGCGCCGGTTTTGAATGACGTTCGCCCGAGTGCCTGTCCGCTCCGGTGTGGAGCCGTACGACGCCCATCGGCTGTGAGGCCGTTGGACACAAAAAAAATAGTGGAACAGGGGCCGTCAGACGCCTCAGTCCCGCAAATGCTACTGTCTTGAAAGAGACAGTGGGAGACTGAAAAGGAAAAGATCACCCAGGACGGTGGATCACTCGGCTCGTGGGTCGATGAAGAACGCAGCAAATTGCGCGTCGACATGTGAACTGCAGGACACATGAACATCGACGTTTCGAACGCACATTGCGGTCCATGGATTCCGTTCCCGGGCCACGTCTGGCTGAGGGTCGGCTACGTATACTGAAGCGCGCGGCGTTTGTCCCGCTTCGGAGACGTGGGAGTGTCGTGGTCGCCTGTGTGGCCGGCCGCGTCTCCTTAAACGTGCGATGCGCGCCCGTCGCCTGGCGGTTCGCATACCGGTACTTTCTCGGTAGCGTGCACAGCCGGCTGGCGGTGTGGCGTGCGACACCTCGTACAACGACCTCAGAGCAGGCGAGACTACCCGCTGAATTTAAGCATATTACTAAGCGGAGGAAAAGAAACTAACAAGGATTCCCCCAGTAGCGGCGAGCGAACAGGGAAGAGTCCAGCACCGAACCCCGCAGGCTGCCGCCTGTCGTGGCATGTGGTGTTTGGGAGGGTCCACTACCCCGACGCCTCGCGCCGAGCCCAAGTCCAACTTGAATGAGGCCACGGCCCGTAGAGGGTGCCAGGCCCGTAGCGGCCGGTGCGAGCGTCGGCGGGACCTCTCCTTCGAGTCGGGTTGCTTGAGAGTGCAGCTCCAAGTGGGTGGTAAACTCCATCTGAGACTAAATATGACCACGAGACCGATAGCGAACAAGTACCGTGAGGGAAAGTTGAAAAGAACTTTGAAGAGAGAGTTCAAAAGTACGTGAAACCGTTCTGGGGTAAACGTGAGAAGTCCGAAAGGTCGAACGGGTGAGATTCACGCCCATCCGGCCACTGGCCCCCGCCCTCGGCAGATGGGGCCGGCCGCCCGCGCGGAGCAATCCGCGGCGGGGTCGTGTCCGGTTGCCTTTCCACTCGCCGCGGGGTGGGGCCGTTCCGGTGTGCGGTGGGCCGCACTTCTCCCCTAGTAGGACGTCGCGACCCGCTGGGTGCCGGCCTACGGCCCGGGTGCGCAGCCTGTCCTTCCGCGGGCCTCGGTTCGCGTCTGTTGGGCAGAGCCCCGGTGTCCTGGCTGGCTGCTCGGCGGTATATCTGGAGGAGTCGATTCGCCCCTTTGGGCGCTCGGGCTCCCGGCAAGCGCGCGCGGTTCTTCCCGGATGACGGACCTACCTGGCCCGGCCCCGGACCCGCGCCGCTGTTGGCTCGGGATGCTCTCGGGCGGAATAATCGCTCCCGTCAGCGGCGCTTCAGCTTTGGACAATTTCACGACCCGTCTTGAAACACGGACCAAGGAGTCTAACATGTGCGCGAGTCATTGGGCTGTACGAAACCTAAAGGCGTAATGAAAGTGAAGGTCTCGCCTTGCGCGGGCCGAGGGAGGATGGGGCTTCCCCGCCCTTCACGGGGCGGCGGCCTCCGCACTCCCGGGGCGTCTCGTCCTCATTGCGAGGTGAGGCGCACCTAGAGCGTACACGTTGGGACCCGAAAGATGGTGAACTATGCCTGGCCAGGACGAAGTCAGGGGAAACCCTGATGGAGGTCCGTAGCGATTCTGACGTGCAAATCGATCGTCGGAGCTGGGTATAGGGGCGAAAGACTAATCGAACCATCTAGTAGCTGGTTCCCTCCGAAGTTTCCCTCAGGATAGCTGGTGCTCGTACGAGTCTCATCCGGTAAAGCGAATGATTAGAGGCCTTGGGGCCGAAACGACCTCAACCTATTCTCAAACTTTAAATGGGTGAGATCTCCGGCTTGCTTGATATGCTGAAGCCGCGAGCAAACGACTCGGATCGGAGTGCCAAGTGGGCCACTTTTGGT
>NW_026062274.1:47500-49509 GCF_023897955.1 Schistocerca gregaria
CGCTTAACCTAACTGTGGCTGTACCAGTTTATCGCTTAACCTAACTGTGGCTGTACCAGATTATCGCTTAACCTAACTGTGGCTGTACCAGATTATCGCTTAACCTAACTGTGGCTGTACCAGATTATCGCTTAACCTAACTGTGGCTGTACCAGATTATCGCTTAACCTAACTGTGGCTGTACCAGATTATCGCTTAACCTAACTCAATTTGTCCCTTAACCTAACTCAATTTGTCCCTTAACCTAACTCAAGTTGTCCCTTAACCTAACTCAATTTGTCCCTTAACCTAACTCAATTTGTCCCTTAACCTAACTCAATTTGTCCCTTAACCTAACTCAATTTGTCCCTTAACCTAACTCAATTTGTCCCTTAACCTAACTCAAGTTGTCCCTTAACCTAACTCAATTTGTCCCTTAACCTAACTCAATTTGTCCCTTAACCTAACTCAATTTGTCCCTTAACCTAACTCAATTTGTCCCTTAACCTAACTCAATTTGTCCCTTAACCTAACTCAATTTGTCCCTTAACCTAACTCAATTTGTCCCTTAACCTAACTCAATTTGTCCCTTAACCTAACTCAAGTTGTCCCTTAACCTAACTCAAGTTGTCCCTTAACCTAACTCAAGTTGTCCCTTAACCTAACTCAAGTTGTCCCTTAACCTAACTCAAGTTGTCCCTTAACCTAACTCAAGTTGTCCCTTAACCTAACTCAAGTTGTCCCTTAACCTAACTCAAGTTGTCCCTTAACCTAACTCAAGTTGTCCCTTAACCTAACTCAAGTTGTCCCTTAACCTAACTCAAGTTGTCCCTTAACCTAACTCAAGTTGTCCCTTAACCTAACTCAAGTTGTCCCTTAACCTAACTCAAGTTGTCCCTTAACCTAACTCAAGTTGTCCCTTAACCTAACTCAAGTTGTCCCTTAACCTAACTCAATTTGTCCCTTAACCTAACCCACGTTGTCCCTTAACCTAACTCAAGTTGTCCCTTAACCTAACTCAATTTGTCCCTTAACCTAACTCAATTTGTCCCTTAACCTAACTCAATTTGTCCCTTAACCTAACTCAATTTGTCCCTTAACCTAACTCAAGTTGTCCCTTAACCTAACTCAAGTTGTCCCTTAACCTAACTCAAGTTGTCCCTTAACCTAACTCAAGTTGTCCCTTAACCTAACTCAAGTTGTCCCTTAACCTAACTCAAGTTGTCCCTTAACCTAACTCAAGTTGTCCCTTAACCTAACTCAAGTTGTCCCTTAACCTAACTCAAGTTGTCCCTTAACCTAACTCAAGTTGTCCCTTAACCTAACTCAATTTGTCCCTTAACCTAACTCAAGTTGTCCCTTAACCTAACTCAAGTTGTCCCTTAACCTAACTCAATTTGTCCCTTAACCTAACTCAATTTGTCCCTTAACCTAACTCAAGTTGTCCCTTAACCTAACTCAAGTTGTCCCTTAACCTAACTCAAGTTGTCCCTTAACCTAACTCAAGTTGTCCCTTAACCTAACTCAAGTTGTCCCTTAACCTAACTCAAGTTGTCCCTTAACCTAACTCAAGTTGTCCCTTAACCTAACTCAAGTTGTCCCTTAACCTAACTCAAGTTGTCCCTTAACCTAACTCAAGTTGTCCCTTAACCTAACTCAAGTTGTCCCTTAACCTAACTCAAGTTGTCCCTTAACCTAACTCAAGTTGTCCCTTAACCTAACTCAAGTTGTCCCTTAACCTAACTCAAGTTGTCCCTTAACCTAACTCAAGTTGTCCCTTAACCTAACTCAATTTGTCCCTTAACCTAACTCAATTTGTCCCTTAACCTAACTCAAGTTGTCCCTTAACCTAACTCAATTTGTCCCTTAACCTAACTCAATTTGTCCCTTAACCTAACTCAATTTGTCCCTTAACCTAACTCAATTTGTCCCTTAACCTAACTCAATTTGTCCCTTAACCTAACTCAAGTTGTCCTTAACCTAACTCAATTTGTCCCTTAACCTAACTCAAGTATCTGTCTCGCGTGTGT